>NC_038252.2:26185466-26474305 GCF_000004515.6 Glycine max
TTACAAGGATAGTGGAAATCTCAAGTGGGTTGCTTGGGGATTGGACGTAGGCACGGGTTGTGGCCGAACCAGTATAAATCCGGTTTTGCATTCTCTCTTCCCTTAACTCTTTTACTTTTTGTTGTCTTTACATTTCTTTAATCTCTTTTATTGACTGTTGTGTTTATATTTCTTTAAGTTAATTTCCTTGATTTATTATTTCAGTAACTTGTTAACAAAGAAATAATTGAATCTAGAGAATAATAAAGAAAGGACAAATTTCAATTAGGAATAGTCAACGAAATCTTAATTCAACCCCCCTTCTTAAAATTTCTGAGGCCACTTGTCCAACAAAGATGCTATCTAAAACATTTTAAGGATGAAAAATTAAAAAAAAAACACATTTTGTAAGAGCTAAAAAGATTTTTTAAAAGAAAAAAAATGAAAAAAATGGTAAATTACAAGGACGAAAAATAAATTTAAACCTAAAAAATAATGATTGGTCAATGTCCATGAAGTTTTTTTTTTCATCACAACTTAAAAATTTAAAATTGCAGCATTTTTAAAGTATTTGTAATTAACTAGAGTATGTTTGGATGAGAAATTTAAAGTAGGGAAAATAATTTTTAAAAGGGATTTAAAATTTCTTATTATAAAATTTATTATTTGGATGCTTTATTAAAAGAATCATAAAATTTGAGAATTTTAAAAGGAATTTTTAATAATCTAAAAACATGGAATTGTAGATACTATCCAAAAATAGAGAATTGTAAAATTCTTTGTCATTTGAACGTGGAATAGCCTTTCTCTCTCTCGGACGCTTGAACGCTTTCACTCGCTCTCGTCACTCTCCCTCTCGTCATGCTCGTTTGTTTGCTTTTGTCTGCTCGCTCGCTTTCTGTTGCTCGTTCTCGCTCTCAAGTTCATCTCCCTCACTTGAACTCTTGTTCTCTCTCGTTCATCTCTTTTTCTTAAGGTTTGATTAGGGTTCTTCCTAGATTTTGATTTAGGTTTAATTCATGATAGTCCTCTCTTTTTCTTTGGTTTCTTTTCTCTCTTTCTTCGCTCTTAGGTTATCATGAGTTATATCTGTCACTTGTTTTTATTAATTAATTGTGTAGCTTCAAGTTATTTTGTTTTGTGTTTCACTAGAACAAGTATGGAGAATTAGTTTACATGTAATTTTTTAAATTTCATGGTATTACTAATTGTCTTGTAGATGAATCTCCATTTCTGCATTTTTGAAGTAATTGTTGTGCTGCCGAAATAGGGATAGAGAGGGAGAATTACATTGAAATGCCAAGGGGCACTGACCCTATTATAACTTACATTGTCTTGTCTCACTATTGTAACATCCCAATTTTTGTAATCTATATTAAAAAGGATTGTTATTTATAAATAAATAGAGTTTTAGAAAAATTATGAGATTTTATAAATAAATAAATAAGGAGATATAATTATTAATTAAAATAATGATTTGAGAAAAAATAAAAAGGGTATTTCATTTATTTGTTTGATAGAAAATAAAATAGAGTTTGTTTTTATAAAATAAACAAATAAATAAATATAGAGCAAATAATAGGCTGAGTACCCTAGGTATAAATAGTTATGTTAAGTCAGGTGCCTCTTTTTGGCCTCATTTTCGTTCTTCCCCTTCTCCTCTCAAAACTCTTTCTTTTTCCCGCAGCCCACCAAACATGTCTCAGAAAAACGACGATCTTGAACTCGTTCACCGTTGGATTGTCGTGAAATTTGAGTACCATGTTCTGCAACCCAATTTTGAACATTCTCACCGTTGGGAATTTCAAAATCATATCTGAGCTTAGAGGAAAACCATTCGAATTGTAGCATTTCAATTTCCCGCAGAAACCCATAACTGTCTCGGTAAAACTACGATCCCGGTTTCGTTAACCGTTGGATTTTCATGAAAGTTGGAAATGTTATTGGAAATTGAGTTGCGCACACTTCCACCGTTGGAATTTGCGAGATATTATTCGTGGAGGGAGAAAAGGAATCGCATCAAGACAGTACAAGTGGAGGTTTCAATCTCTTCTCCGTCTCTATGACGTTTGGGGATTTTATCGGAGCAGTCGGAGGAATAACTGAAGGAATCTCAGGGAACCGCTAGAGATGTTACTATCGCTGGCTGAAGACACGTGAGTCCGCTCAGAGGTAAGGGATGAGTTATTCACAATTGGGGATTAGTGAGAACATGTGTAGGGATCCTTAGAGGATTAAATTAGGATTTTATTTTGGGATGTTTATTAAATTGCAATTTTTCCTTTATAATTATAAATAAAATATTGATGTTCTGATGAGTATTGCTTGATAAATTGTGCTCTTGATATTTGTATATTTTGACTTATAATTTTGATATAATTGTGTAATATTATTTGAGGGGTTTTAGTCCCCAGGTTGTGATAGTCTTTTGTATAAATTGTCATATTGAGGATATGAAATGATGATTCAAATTGTGAGTATGTGGTGAATTGAACATGTGATGAATGATGGAATACATGTATATAGAGATGTGTATTGTATTGTGAGCTATGAATTATGCAATCACACAACTGTAAGACCCTTTAAGGGCGACGAGTTTTGCGCGACGAGTATTGTGATGGGATCCATTGTGGGAACCCGACGAGTTTAATCACAAGCACGATTAGTTAAAATAATTTTGAAAATAATTGAGTAGTTGTGTGTATTGCATAGTTCACAGGTAAAGTGAATATGATTCATGAGGTGTGATAACATGCTATTTTGAGATTATACCATTGTAATTAAGATTGAGTGTATGTGATAAATTGAGTATGCACGTGATTGAGATGTGGTGTGTATTGAGATGTTGTGTGCATTGAGTTGTAAACTATGAATTGTACAATCACACGACCATAAGTCCCTTTAAGGGCGATGAGTTAATGATAAGTCCCTTTTAGGGCGACGAGTTAATGCTAAGTCCCTTTTTGGGTGACGAGTTGATGCTAAGTCTCTTTTTGGGCGACGAGTTAATGTTAAGTCCCTTTAAGGGCGACGAGTTAATGATAAGACCCTTAAAGGGCGACGAGTCAAAATTATTTTGAGAACAATTGAGGAGTCGTGTGTTTTGTACAGTTCATACATAGAGTCTGTGTGCTAAAATATTTTCTGGGTTGGACCTGAATCAGGAGGGAGAGGCCCTGACGGACTCTTCGGAGTGTAGGTCTTGGGGGTCACACGGTTTGAGTGCTCCTTTAAGCCTATGTTGATCTCATATGGTTGGAGCATTCTCGCAAAACACTGTGACCCTGACTGGTCTCCCTATGATATTACCTAGTGAGAGTGACTTGACTTACTATTGTGTGGTTTGTCTTGTCATGTACTCCTAGGCGCCCGACGAGGTTTTTCACTGACATGGTACCACATTGCATATAGGCTTGAGTCTTAGCATAACTGTTGCATACGCTTGCTAATTGTTCATTATGAAATTGATGTGTTATTATGTCTTGATCGGAGTGTGTGATTCTTGTGTATTGTGATTGATGATTGAAAGGTGTGATTGATGATTGAAAAGTGAATTTTGAATGACAAAGTGATGAAATAATGTGAGATATGCTAAGTAAATTGTATTTGGCTACTATGTGTTGTTTTGTTTCTCTCTAGTAGTTAGGAATGTGATAACTCACTCCTGGTTTGTTATTTGTGTTTGGATCCTGTGATGATCTTGAACCTTGTGTTCGGGGGAGCAGACGGCTAGGTGAAGTGCTTAAAGGAACCTTGTGTTGAAGGACGTCGGGACACAATGCTCTCTGATAGGATGTGACAGTGGGACATAAGTTTTATATTAATTGCATAATGTTACTCTATTTTATTTTATCTCACTGATTTAGCAAAATATTTTTGTAAATTTTGACGGCTTTGTTTCGAGCCGAATATATTTTTAATAAGTTTTAATTGATATTAGTGAAGTGAATGTGAACCTTTTACCCGTGTGAATTTGGTTACCGATATTTTTTATATATTTTATTTATTTATATGTCGGGGTAGAGGGTGTCACAACTATCTTGAGCTTTCATTTCCATGTCTTTAATTTCAAAGCTTTATCTAGTGCAGTGATTTTGTAGGGTATAATTATTGCATGTTTTATGACAATAATGTGCACTTAAAATTTTATTTGATTTTCTATCATATCTTGGAACTTGGATGCTTAATTTTGCTATACTTGGTCGAACTTGTGTTGGTCTAGGACCGTTTTGTTCTTGATTTGTTCCGTGCTGATTTATTCAATTATCTCTTGTATACTAGCTATGTGCATCAAATGATAGAAAACTCAAGGGATTTATGTATACAAAATAACATGTAGTTAGTTATTTATTAGAATATGTATGATGGTAGTTATGTTTGTCTGGAAGTTGGCAAGGGATAAGACCAAACAAGTAGGGAGCAGTTCATTTATTTAAAATTTGTTTTGTTCCTAGGAACAAAGTTGGATTGAAGTTCATTATAAAGGAATGCAAGTTATGATTATATTAAGTGTATTATGTGGTGATGATGGTTTTGCTACTGTAGGGGGTGTTGCTATTCTCGTTAAAGGGCCATCGTGAACCTTGAACAAGAATGCAATGTTTCTTCTGACAGATTTGCTCCATTCATTTTTAATTTTGTTTCCTTTCTTCAAATTGAACCTGCAAGCATACAATAATATTTTAAAATCCCTTGTTTGTATATATCTACAAATGATGGATCATTTTCTAGCTTGTGTCTTTGCTCATTAATATATATATATAATTTATAATCAATTCTTTGCTGGTGGGAAAAAAAATGTATCATTGCTCTTTGGATCAATCTCATATTAGTTTTTGATAGACATGTTCACTTCAACAATTTATTTATCCATCTCCAGATTAAGAAAGGAAAAGGTTTATACGTGTTGAAGTTCATTGCACTTCTACATTGTTTTTGCAGCCTACAAAACTAATGTTGTTGATTACATAGTAGTTGCTATTGAAAATTAAGAGGCACGTATTAGACCTCCATTTTCCAAGGTAACTTGTAATTGTTTTATTTTAGCATTTTTATTTCATGTTTATAGTTTCTTCTCTAGTTATGGTTTGTTTGATAAGTTTGCATGTTTTGTATTCATTGGCATTTCACTGTGTGTGAGAGAGATTGGTATATTAGATGTTGATGTTGCTATAGTTATTAATTTCTACTCTGGAGGAACTTTTCTTTTTCCCTTTTTGGGGGTGGGAAAATGATAGTAGTAGTTGTCTATTTTCATATGTTTTGACCATTTGGCACGTGCTAAGATAAATCATGTACATTGTATGAATTGGTTCATTGACCTAGCACCAATTCATTGACCTAGCACTTATGGCTAATTGGCTTATGGCTCATGAATTGTTTTCTTATTGATGTTTGTGTTCTTCATCGCTCTCCTTTCATTGAAAGTGTCTTCATAATTTTTTTTATAGATATTGAACCTTAGCAAAGGGGTGACTATGAGTTCATGACAAATACTCATGTTGGCAACAAATTATAGACTTTGTTCACTAAGAAAGATAGGGAAAAAAAACTCATAAAAACTAATATACTAATATCATGATTTTTTAAGAATCTAGTTGACTTACTCTTTGTACTTACCAAAATTCAGAGGTGAGATATGTCAGGGTGGATGTGGTTAAGATGGGCTCCTGGACTTCACACGTTGGCTAGAGAGTGGCCTTTATTAGGAGGACAAGAGGGGGGACCTACAAAACAAAGAACTCTAACACTCAAGTACGTATATGAGTTAGGAGAGTATGAGAATACACGAGTTTATGAGTAGATGTGTATGTATGTGTTATTGTGTTGAGAGAGTACGAGGGAACCTAGTACTTATAGTATATAGAGGGAGCTACGGGTCCTTGTATGTAGGGGCTATTGCATCCCTTGCAGATAATTATTGGCCTGTAGATAATAGTTGGTAACTTATAGATAATGTTACATATAACATGTAGCTTAAAGATAATTGCTAGAAGATAATTCTACCTTGTAGATAATGTGATGTAGCTCCATGTAGAGCTTGTAGGCCTTGGATCTTCTTCATCAATAGAGTCATTTGCTTCTTGAAGATCAATGGAAACAGATTCGAGAAGGAGGATAGGTGATTGGAGACGCCACTTCAAGGAGAAGATGGGTCAAGAACAAGCTCACCACCATAGGAAGTCATGGATAAGAGCTTGAAGGTAGGAGGAGATAAGTGGAGGGAAAGGGTGATGCAATCCTCCATAGGAAGGGACCAGTCACTAGAGCTATGAGCAAGAGGCTCCAAGAGGATTGGGCTAGAGCTGCTGAAGGAAGCCCTAGGGTTCTCATGAACCTTAGGGTAGATTTCTGAGCCCATGGGCCAAGGTTGGATCGAATTATCTTTGAACATATTAGATTAGGATGTCATTATATTTGGTCCTTGTATTTAGGGCTCCATAATATAGGTAGGGTACCCTAGAAATGTAGGATTTTTCAGCCCTTGTCTTTTTGGGTACCTAGACTAGTTTTTGTATTAGGGGTAATTTTGTAATTTCACTTGCATTAAGTGAATATTTGATGTGTGTGTTGAGAAATAAATTTAATTGAATTGGGAGAAGCCCAATCCAATTAAATTTTAGAGGGGGAGGTGAGCATTTGCTTGCCACACCTCATTGCCACATCATATAGTCACACTTTGTGCATGTCCTTCATGCTTTACATGCCTCATGACACCTAAGCACACTTAGTGGAGAATCTTGGACTTGATCTTGAATTTGTGGGCTGAACAATAGCTAAAATTCACTAATCATAATTAGTGAAATTTTGGCTCCAAAATTTGGCACCACAAATTCAAGTGAAATTTGAATAGAAATTCAAATTTCCCTTCAATTTTGTGTGACACTTAGGCTATAAATAGAGGTCATGTGTGTGCATTTTTTCAACTTTGATAATTTGAAAATTAAACTTCAGATTTCAGAGCTCTTTTAGAGCACAAAATTTCATGCTCTTCTCTTCCTCTCCCTTCATTCATCTTCTTCTTCCTCCAAGCTCTTATCCATGGCCTCCTATGGTGGTGAGCTTCTTCTAGACTCATCTTCTCCTTGAAGTGGCCTCTCCTTTCTCTCTTCCTTCTCCATTCCGCTGCCATTCATCTTCCAAGAAGCAAAGAAATCCATTGATGAAGAAGATCCTAGGCCTACAAGCTCCAATGGAGCTTACACCATGTGGTATCAGAGCATCTTCATCTAGGTGATGTTCTTTTGCTTCCTCTATCTTTTTTTTCGGTGAATTCTCTTTAATCCCTTGTTCTTCATCTTATTCTCCATGTATATGCTCCATTGTCTTGTGGTTTGGTGCTGTTTAGAGTAGATTAAAAATAAATAAACCGATTAAATCTTAGATCTACACTTGTTCTTGCATTTTTGTGGTTCAAATTTTGTAGATCTACTCTTGAATTATGTTTTTGTGTTGATTTTAGGTTCTATCATTTTTCATTCATAACATTCTTGTGCTGAACCTTAGATCTAAATTTTCTTCCAAAATATTGATTATAAAAAAACACAAAAATCTAAGTGTAAATCACTTAATCCATGTTGTCTTAGAGTCATGTTTAGTCATAGTAATTGTCACATTATGTTCTAAGTTTGTGTTGAATTTTTATTTTGTTGATTGAATTCTAGATACATTTGTTCATGTATTCTTGTCACTCTTAGCCTATGTTTTGAATTTTGAGTTTAATTCATGCATGTTATTTAGTTCATAACATGTTCTAAATCAATTCCTAGAAGTAGTCTTGTTGTTGAACTTTTTTTGTCTTAGTTTTCTACATGATGCCTATGATGAAGTTAAGTTGTGGTGCTAAGTTGTGGCTGGATTTGTGAATCAAAATAAGTCTTAAGCTCTCTTGAATTGTGTTATTCAAGATAATTGAGCATAATCAAACACAAATTGTAACTATCCAAGCCTTAAGCAACATAAACACTACTCTTGATTTCTAGGTTGAAATCGCTGGTCCTGGCAGCTTGAATATACGAACTTGTATAAATTACTGGGAATTGGTCACTACGTTTTTTGAGCTGAAATTTTTACTGAATTTTCTAGACATCTGGAAAAAAAAATGAAAAAAGAACCAAGCGATTTGGATTAAAGGGAAAAATAAGAAAAATCACAAAAGTTGGCAGAAAAATCAGTGTCCAGGAAAAAAAAGTGAAATGGAAGTGTGCTTGTTGTTTTGGCTCAAAATTTGTTCAATAATTGATGCCTATTTTATACCAGTCCTAATTCTGAAATTTCAATTGAAAATTACAGTGAATACAAGTTCCAAAACTAGAGGTTTCTTAAGTCTTTTTTTTAGTTTTTTTTACTCAACTCTAGAGTCATTCTAAGTTTCTCTTTGAGTCCTAGCTTGCTTTTATGTGCTTTTCATTGCTTTAATTGTTGAATAATCCTTGAAAATTTGTCTTGTTAAAACTCTATTGGTTTAGCTTTCATTTCATTTTTTTTTGTCTTTGGTTATTGCTTGTCTCTTTGTTTCCTTGTTTGTGAGTTGCCATATAGGGAATTGGAAAGGAGGATTGGTGCCATCCCTTGAAGAATTTGAGTCAAGAAGCAAGTGGCCAACAATCTTAAGAGCTATCGGACTAAGAAGCACTCCAAATTGAGTGAATCACCAAAGAGAGAACAACCACCAAAATTAAGGACCATTTTGTAATTTTTTTAATTGAGAATTTACTTACCTTCATTGCTTTCAAATTTTGTAACAAAAAGGCCTTTCATTGGAAGTAAGTTGGGAGCCTCCAATAGGTCACCCTACTTCCATTTGTGTGTAATAATTTTAGTCAATTTTTCCTTAGGATAGTGAGTGTTTTTTTGGGAACCTTAAATGAGGTCATCCAAACACTCTTAGGATCCGCCTAATTTACATTTCTTTCACTTTAATTTCTTGCTTACTTTCATAGTTTATTTTCTTTACTAGTCACACCTAGTTTATCTTGTTATTGCATAGTACTTTCTTCTTTCTTATCATGCTTATCTTGAGTTCTTTTGGAACCTTAGCTTTTACCTTTTTTACAAACCCCCAACAAGAAAGAACCATAACTTAGGAACCAACATGAGTCATCATTCATCTAGTGTTAATGGCGAGGGTACTAGTCATAAGGACCCTCTATCTAGAATCTTAGATGAGTTGAGTTCCCTCAAGTTATGGAAAGAAAAACAAGAGAGAAAAGAAAAAGGAAAAAAAAGAGTGGAAGAAATAAGTCAAGATAAAAGAGAGAAAATAAGAGAGGAAGAAAGAAGAAAAATAATGAAAGAAATGAAAAGAGAAAAACATGCCTTCTATAGTAGTCATGACTCTTGCAAGAGTTTAAGTGAAGAACTTAGCGACTATTTTAGAGGGCGTCATAGTTCACATACTAAACATCATTCCCAAAAAAGAGAAAAGCATAGAAGGCCTCAAGAGGTTAACATTAGCCTCCCATATTTCCATGGAAAAGATAATGTTGAGGCCTAGATTGGGAAATGAAGGTTGAACAACTCTTTGCTTGTCATCATATTAGCGAAGAGACAAAAGTTCCATTGGTTACCCTTAGCTTTCAAGGGTACGCCCTCTATTGGTGGACTTCCCTTGTTAGAGAACGAAGTTTTCTTAGGGATCCTCCAGTAGAGTATTGGAATGATCTTAACAGTGCCCTTAGGAAGAGGCATATTCCCTCCAACTATGAAAATGAGCTTATGGACAAGCTCCAAAGGCTTAGACAAGGGAGTATGAGTGTTGAAGAATATAGACAACACATGGAACTACTCTTTTTAAGAGCTGGACTTAGGGAGGAGGAAAGAACAAGCATAGCTAGGTTCCTTAGTGGGCTTAATATAGAAGTGAGGGACAAAGTTTAACTCCTTCCATATAGGGACCTAGATGAGCTAGTCCAACTTTGTATAAGAGTGGAGCAACAACTTAAAAGAAAGACTTCTTCAAAATCTTATGGCTCTCACTCTTATCCAAGGAAGGACCAAGCCCATGGAATTTTTGGGCTGCACCTTCAAAACCCAAGGAAGATAGGGGTAAGACCATAGAGAAATACACCCGTAAAACTAGTTCCCAAGAAAGGACTAGCAACATTAAATGCTTTAAATGTCTTGGGAGAGGTCACATTGCCTCTCAATGCCCCACAAAGAAAACCATGATCATGAGGGGTCAAGACATTTATAGTAGTCAAGAGGAGACTACTTCTTGCCCTTCCTCTAGTGTAAGTGAAGATGATGTAAGGGGTGAAAAGTCTAGTGAGGAAGTCTACCCCCATGAAGAAGGTGACCTCTTAATGGTTAGAAGGATCCTTGGAGGTCAATCTTGTGATCTATCTCAATCCCAAAGAGAGAACATCTTTCATACGAGATGCAAAATTTTAGATAAAACTTGTTCTCTCATTTTGGATATTGGATCTTGTTGCAATTGTTGTAGCACAAGATTAGTTTCCAAGTTGAACCTCACTATCATTCCCCACCCAAAACCTTATAAACTTCAATGGCTCAATGAGCAAGGGAAAATGATAGTTAACCAACAAGTGAAGGTACCTTTCTCCATTGGGACATATAAGGATGAAGTTAATTGTGATATAATTCCCATGGAGGCAGGCCATATTCTTTTAGGAAGGCCGTGGCAATTTGATAGCAAGATCATTTACAATGGCCTAACTAATGAGATTACCCTCACCCATCTTGGCACTAAATTTGTGTTGCATCCTCAAACACCTTCACAGGTGGCCAAAGATCAACTAACTATGAAAGATAAGAGGGATGAGGAAGAAAAACTAGAAAAACAAAAGAAAAAGAAGGATAGTAAGACCTTGTCTTCAAAGGCCAAGGGGAAGGAAAAAGAGGGAAAAGATTCCTCCAAGAAGATTGTTAAGAAGGAAAATCATTTTGCAAAAAATGGTGATATTAAAAGAGCATTCCTTCTTAAACAATCTTTCTACCTTCTCCTATCAAGGGAAACATCCCTTAGCACGACCACATTTCCTACATTTGAGACCTTACTCCTAAAGGTCCAAGAACTCTTACATGAATTTGGTGATATATTTCCCAAAGAGATGCCCCCTGGGCTACCTCCTTTAAGGGGAATAGAACACCAAATAGATTTAGTCCCAGGAGCAAGCCTTCCTAATAGGCCAACCTATAGGAATAACCCTCAGGAGACTAAGGAGATAGAGTCTCAAGTTAAAGAATTGTTGGAGAAGGGTTGGGTCCAAGAGAGCCTAAGCCCATGTGTTGTGCCAGTGTTGTTGGTGCCCAAAAAGGATGGTATGTGGAAAATGTGTACTGATTGCAGGGCCATCAACAACATCACTGTAAAGTATAGGCATCCCATTCCTAGACTTGATGATTTGCTTGATAAGTTGCATGGTGCCACTATCTTTTCAAAAATTGATCTTAAAAGTGGTTATCACCAAATCAGGATGAAAAAGGGTGATGAGTGGAAAACCGCTTTCAAGACCAAGTTTGGTTTGTATGAATAGCTAGTGATGCCTTTTGGGCTCAATAATGCACCAAGCACCTTTATGAGGCTTATGCATCATGTCTTAAGGGATTTCATAGGTAGATTTGTAGTTGTTTATTTTGATGATATTTTAGTGTACAGTAGGAGCCTAGATGATCACTTAGGACATCTCAAGCAAGTTCTATCAGTCCTTAGGAAAAACACCTTTTATGCAAATATAGAGAAGTGTACCTTTTGTGTAGATAATATAGTTTTCTTAGGGTTTGTAGTTGGTAGAAATGGGGTCCAAGTGGACCCTGAGAAAATCAAGGCCATCCAAGAATGGCCCACCCCAAAAAATGTGGGAGATATTAGGAGCTTCCATGGGTTAGCAAGCTTCTATAGAAGGTTCGTTCCTAATTTCTCTACAATTGCATCACCTCTCAATGAGCTGGTGAAGAAGAATGTGGTATTTACCTGGGGTGAAAAAAAAGAGCAAGCCTTTGCTTCTCTCAAAGAAAAGCTTACTAAGACACCTGTTCTAGCTCTTCTTGACTTTTCTAAAACTTTTGAGCTAGAATGCGATGCCTCTGGAGTAGGAGTTGGAGCTGTATTGTTACAAGGTGGGCACCCTATTGCTTATTTTAGTGAAAAACTTCATAGTGCCACCCTCAACTACCCCACCTATGATAAAGAGTTTATGCCTTAATAAGAGCCCTCTAAACTAGGGAACATTACCTTGTTTCCAAGGAATTTTTCATTCATAGTGATCATCAATCACTTCAGTACATTAGAGGGCAAAGCAAGTTAAACAAAAGGCATGCAAAATGGGTAGAGTACCTAGAGAAATTTCCATATGTTATCAAATACAAAAAGGGAAAAACAAATGTGGTAGCTGATGCCCTCTCTAGGAGACACACATTGTTTTGCTCTCTAGGAGCTCAAATTTTAGGATTTGATAACATTAGGGACTTGTATGCTTTAGATGAACATTTCTCTCCCATTTACGAGAGTTGTGGGAAAAAGGCCCAAGATGGATTCTATTTGGTTGAGGGGTATTTGTTCAAAGAGGGAAAGCTTTGCATACCCCAAGGATCCATTAGGAAATTACTTGTGAAAGAGAGCCACAAGGGTGAGCTCATGGGCCACTTTGGGATAGACAAGACCCTTGTCTTACTCAAAGAAAAGTTTTATTGGCCCCATATGAAGAAAGATGTCCATAAGCATTGCACTAGGTGTGTGGCATGTTTACAAGCCAATTCTAGGGTGATGCCTCATGGGCTATACACACCCTTACCCTTCCCATCTGCACCTTGGGTAGACATTAGTATGGACTTTGTCCTTGGGCTTCCTAGAACCCAAAGAGGTGTAGACTCTATCTTTGTGGTGGTGGATAGGTTTAGCAAGATGGCACACTTTATACCCTGCCACAAGGTGGATGATGCTTCCCGCATCTCAAAACTTTTTTTCAGGGAAGTTGAGAGACTCCATGGTTTGCCTAGGACCATTGTGTCAGATAGAGATGCTAAGTTCCTTAGCCACTTCTAGAAAACCTTATGGGCTAAGCTAGGAACTAAACTTCTTTTCTTTACCACTTGTCATCCACAAACTGATGGGCAAATAGAGGTAGTGAATAGGTCTTTATCCACCTTTTTAAGGGCTTTTCTGAAAGGCAACCATAAGTCTTGGGATGAGTATCTTCCTCATGTAGAATTTTCCTACAACAAGGGGTTCATAGAACCACCAAGCAATCCCCTTTTGAGGTTGTCTATGGGTTCAATCCCCTAACACCGTTAGACCTCATTCCTCTTCCACTGGACACTTCTTTTATACATAAAGAAGGGGAATCTAGGTCAGAGTTTGTAAAGAAGTTGCAAGAGAGGGTTAAGAACCAAATAGAGAACCAAACAAAGGTGTATTCAACTAAAGGCAATAGAGGAAGAAAAGAGCTAATTCTTAATGAGGGTGACTAGGTTTGGCTCCATCTTAGGAAGGATAGATTCCCTACTAAAAGGAAATCCAATCTTAGCCCTAGAGGGGATGGACCTTTCCAGGTTTTGGAGAGGATCAATAACAATGCCTATAGGTTGGACCTCCCAAAATAGTATGGAGTCAGCACCACTTTTAACATTTCTGATTTAATTCCTTTTGCAGGTGGAGCTGATATTGAGGAGGAGGAACTAACAAATTTGAGGTCAAATCCTCTTCAAGGGGGAGGGGATGATGCAATCCTCCCTAGGAAGGGACCAGTCACTAGAGCCATGAGCAAGAGGCTCCAAGAGGATTGGGCTAAAGCTGCTGAAGAAGGCCCTAGGGTTCTCATGAAACTTAGGGTAGATTTCTGAGCCCATGGGCCAAGGTTGGATCCAATTATCTTTGTACATATTAGATTAGGATGTCATTATATTTGGTCCTTGTATTTAGGGCTCCATAATATAGGTAGGGTACCCTAGAAATGTAGGATTTTTCAGCCCTTGTCATTTTGGGCACCTAGACTAGTTTTTGTATTAGGGGTAGTTTTTTAATTTCACTTGCATTAAGTGAATATTTGATGTGTGTGTTGAGAAATAAATTTAATTGAATTGGGAGAAGCCCAATCCGATTAAATTTTAGAGGGGGAGGTGAGCATTTGGTTGCTACACCCCATTGCCACATCATATAGTCACACTTTGTGCATGTCCTTCATGCTTTACATGCCTCATGACACCTAAGCACACTTAGTGGAGAATCTTGGACTTGATCTTGGATTAGAGGGCTGAACCATAGCTAAAATTCACTAATCATAATTAGTGAAATTTTGGCTCCAAAATTTGGCTCCACAAATTCAAGTGAAATTTGAATAGAAATTCAAATTTCCCTTCAATTTTGTGTGACACTTAGGCTATAAATAGAGGTCATGTGTGTGCATTTTTTCAACTTTGATCATTTGAAAATTAAACTTCAGATTTCAGAGCACTTTTAGAGCACAAAATTTCATGCTCTTCTCTTCCTCTCCATTCATTCATCTTCTTCTTCCTCCAAGCTCTTATCCATGGCCTCCTATGGCGGTGAGCTTCTTCTAGACTCATCTTCTCCTTGAAGTGGCATCTCCTTTCTCTCTTCCTTCTCCATTTCATTGCCATTCATCTTCCAAGAAGCAAAGGAATCCATTGATGAAGAAGATCCTAGGCGTACGAGCTCCAATGGAGCTTACACCAAAGGGAGAGAAGAGAGCACGAAATTTATGCCTTAAATGAGGTTTGAAATTTGAAGTCTAATTCATCAAATGATCAAAGTTGAAAAAAATACACACACAAGGCCTTTATTTATAGCCTAATTGTCACATAAAATTGGAGGGAAATTTGAATTTCTATTCAAATTTCACTTGAATTTGAATTTGTGGAGCTAAATTTGGAGCCAAAATTTCACTAATTATGATTAGTGAATTTTAGCTATGGTTCAGCCCACTAATCCCAGATAAGTCCAAGATTCTGCACTTAGTGTGCTTAGGTGTCATGAGGCATGTAAAACATGAAGGACATGCACAAAGTGTGATTATATGATGTGGCAATGGGGTGTAGCAAGCAAATGTTCACCTCCCCCTTAGGCTAGTCCAAAATTTAATTGGACTGAGCTTCTTCTAATTCAATTAAATTTCTCTCCCAACATACACATCAAATAGTACACTTAATGCATGTGAAATTATAAAACTACTTCTAATACAAAACTAGTCTAGGTGCCCTAAATTACAAGGGCTGAAAAATCCTACTTTACTAGGGTACCCCCTCACACTATGGAGCCCTAAATACAAGGCTAAAAAATAATGAAACCCTAATCTAATATGTACAAAGATAAGTGGAGTCTTCTCTTGTATCTATGGTCAATTCTTCTTGGAGTCTTCTATCCAATGCCCTTGAGGGGTAGGATTGCATCATCCCTTCCCCCTTGAAAAGGATTTGACCTCAAATCTAGAGGGTCTTGAAACTCTGGGCTTCTTTCTTAACACATGTAAAAAGAATAAAAACATATATATTAGAGGTGTTGGGTATGTTAGAGTAAGGTAAGGTCTAAAAACCCCTTTCCTGGGCATCTTTCCATAAGGGAACATGGTTCCTCACCAACTCAATAAGTGGTGCTACAAGTATAGAATAATATGGGACAAACCTTTTGTAAAAGTTTGTTAAGTCATGGAAGCCCCAAATTTCCCTTATACTTGGTGGAGTGGGCCACTCAGGAATGACCTTTATTCTCTCAAGGTTTGTGGGAACCCCTTGATCACTATTTAAAAAATTAAGGAAAGTAATGCAATAAAAGATACCTTTTTTTTTTTTTAATTTTCATGTTGGTAACTCCTACCAAAAAGTGCAACAAACCTAAGGTGTCCTATATGAGCACCTAGGTTTGTATTGAAACCAAAAATAAGAACACACCTACCTAATGAGTCCCTATGTATGTGAATCGTGAAGAAGTTGGGTGCACGAGTGATTTTACAAAAGATGGTTTCACCACTCAACACATTCATCATACCACCTATGTTAGGGATTTGGTGCCTAATAATACCTATTTTTGGCACTAACAAAGCACAAGGATTTAACTCTTACGAACTAAACCTCATCCAACAACTCCTTTACTTGAGGAATAACCTCAAGCTTAAGAGGTATGGCAATGCTAACAAGTTTTCTTTTACAAAGGAGAAGATGTGGAGGTTGTCTAAGAAGAGAATTTTCTTCAATGTTTGTCTTTATTGCAAAATGAGTTTCATTCTTAGCTAACCTCTTGGAAGAGATACTTACCTCATTACACTCCTCCTTAACCCTTAATGGTTATTCTTCTTTTCCTTTTCAATTCTTTTCCTCATCCAATTTGAGTTTTATTTGTACTTGATCCTTAGCTACCTGTGAAGGTGTTTGAGTATGCAACACAAATTTGGTGCCAAGATGGGTAAGGGTAATCTCATTAGTTAGGCCATTGTAAATGATTTTCCTATCAAATTGTCAAGGCCTTCCTAAGAGAATATACCCTTCCTCCATGGGAACATATCATAATTAACTTCATCTTTATATGTCCCAATGGAGAAAATTACCTTCACTTGTTGGTTAACTATCCTTTTCCCTTGCTAATTGAGCCATTGAAGTTTATAAGGTTTTGGGTGGAGAATGATAGTGAGGTTCAACTTGGAAACTAATCTTGTGCTACAACAATTGCAACAAGATCCATTATCCATAATGAGAGAACAAGTTTTATCTAAAATTTTGCATCTTGTATGAAAAATGTTCTCTCTTTGGGATTGGTATAGATCACAAGATTTATCTCCAAGGAGCCTTCTAACCATTAGGAGGTCACCTTCTTTATGGGGGTAGACTTCCTCACTAGACTTTTCACCCCTTGATTTGTCTTCACTTCCACTAGAGGAAGAGGAAGAAGTAGTCTCCTCTTGACTACTCTAAATGTCTTAACCCCTCTTAATCATGGTTTTCTTTGTGGGGCATTAAGAGGCAATGTGACCTCTCCCAAGACATTTGAAGCATTTAATGTTGTTAGTCCTTACTTGGGAACTAGTCTTAGGGGTAGATTACTTTATGATCTTACCCTTATTTTCCTTGGGTTTTGAAGGTGCAGCCCCCAAAATTCCTTGGGCTTGGTCCTTCCTTGGATAAGAGTGAAAGCCATGAGATTTTGAAGAAGGATTTCTTTTAAGTTGTTGCTCCATTCTTATACAAAGTTGGACTAGCTCATCTAGGTCCCTATATGGAAGGAGTTCAACCTTGTCCCTCACTTCCATATTAAGTCCACTAAGGAACCTAGCTATGCTTGTTCTTTCCTCCTCCCTAAGTCCAACTCTTTAAAGGAGTATTTCCATTTGTTGTCTATATTCTTCAACACTCATATTCCCTTGTCTAAGCCTTTGTAGCATGTCCATAAGCTTCATTTCATAGTAGGAGGGAATGTGCCTCTTCCTAAGGGCAGTCTTAAGATCATTCCAATACTCTACTAGAGGATCCTTATGAATTCTTCTTTCCCTAACAAGGGAAGTTTACCAATAAAGGACATACCCTTGAAAGTTGAGGGTAGCCAATGAACTTTTCTCTCTTCACTAATATGATGACAAGCAAAGAGTTGTTCAACATTCATTTCCCAATCAAGGTAGATCTCAACATTAGCTTTTCCATGGAAATATTGGAGGCTAATGTTAACCTTTTGAAGCCTTCTATCCTTTTCTCTTCTTTGGGAGTAATGTTTAGTATGTGACCTATGCCGTCCTCCATAATAGTCGCTAAGTTCTTAACTTAAACCCTTGCAAGAGTCATGACTACTATAAGAGACATGTTTTTGACATGTTTTTCTCTTTTCATTGCTTTCATTATTTTTCTTCTTTCTCCCTCTCTTATTTTCTCTCTTTCATCTTGACTTATTTCTTCCACATTTTTTTGTTTTCTATCTTTTTTTTTCTTTCCACTATTTAAGGGATCTCAACTCATCTAATATCGTATACAAGGGGTCCATAGGATTACTGTTGGATCAAGTGGCCTCGGAATAATTAAGATGGGGGGTTGAATTAATTATTAATGTGTCTTGACTAATTAAAAAATCTATCCTTTTTAATGTCACTAGATTCAATTAGAAAAAGTATTGAACAAAAAGTACTGAACAAAAACCTTTAATTATTAACAAGTTTTTGATCAAAGAACTTTTCTTGAAAGAAAAAAGTATTGAACAAAAACCTTTAGAAAGATGAAGAAAAAATGAATCAGAAAATTCTATGGGAAGAGTTGAAAGATATTTGAAAGATTGATTGAAAGATTCATCTTCAGATTGATGCCATGGTCACATATTTATAATCTCTTGATGACTCAAGTTAAAGTTTGTGACTCTTGGCAATTTCTTTAAAACTAGTCACCTTAAAAATTGTGACTCTTTTGAAAACTAGTCACTTAAAAAGTTGTGACTTTTGAAAAATCTTCAGAAACAAGTCACTTGAAGAATTGTGACTTTTGGAAATTTATTTTTCGAAATCAGTCACTGGTAATCGATTACCCTTAAGGTGTAATCGATTACACATCAACAGATGTGACTCCTCAGTTTAAATTTTGAAAATCAAAACATTTAGAAGCTCTGGTAATCGATTACAAGTATTGTGTAATCGATTACACAAGTTCCAAATGATTTAAAATTGTTTAAACACAAGTTTTGACTCTTGAAATTTGAAATCTAATGTTTTAAAACACTGGTAATCGATTACTACCTTCTGATAATCGATTACCAGAGAGTAAAACTCTTTGGTAATGATTTTGTGAAAACTTCTTGTGCTACTCAATGTTTTGGAAAACTTTTTTAGTACTTATCTTGATTGAGTCTTCTATTGATTCTTGAATCTTGATCTTGATTATTCTTGAATCTTAATTCTTGAATCTTTGGAATTTTCTTAACTCTTGATTCTTTGGCATCATCAAAATAACCTTGGAAGGCATTGCTTCCACAATTACAACCCTCACCATTAACACTAGATGAAGAATGAAGACCCATGTTGGTTCCTAAGTAGTGGTTCTTTCTTGTTGGGGGTTTCAAAACAAAAGGTAAAAGAAACTATGGTTGAAACTAGCCAAAATAAACACTAAAAGAGGTGTGAATGATTAGGTAAAAACTAATTGGTAAAAAGCAAGCTATCTAGGCGGTTTGACAATGGAAGATAAAAGAAATTTAAAGCAAGCTAGACTATTTCCTATGTAAAGGCTTGGATGACCCTTTAGAGGTCCCCACTGGCTCTTCACTTAGTCTACACAATTTACACTAAGCTATTATACACAAATAGAGGTTTGAGTGGTCTCTTGGAGACTCCCAATACACCCCTGAAGAATGTCCAAATACAAGGAATTGCTATAGGAAAAAAAATTCAACATTCAATTGTTCTATTACAACAAATTTAACAAAGCAATTAAGGTCTTCAAATTTGTCTTCAATGCTTGTTTGTTTTCTCAAGTGTTTAACTCAGAATTTGGTGAGGCTTTGGTTGCTTCAAATCCAATGATGCTCCTAGGATGGTTAACCTCTAAGACTAAAAAATCTTCCTTCAAGTAATGCACCATTTTCCTCTTCCAATCCTTATTGTAGGCAACACTTAAACAAAAAAAAAAAAAAAGACAAGCAAGAAACCAAAAGATGAAATGAAAGCTAAACCAAAAGAAAATTTAACATGACATTAATTCAATGTGGTTCAAGGAAAAATAAAGCAAACAAACAGCACCACAAGCCAAGGTGGAACACAAAGGAAGTCCTAGAGTGACACTAGATTAGATTGACAAATTAAAAACAACACTCAAAGCAAAATTCTAGTTATGTCAATTTAGAAACACATATAAAAGATTAACAACTCCAAGAAGTCAAATAGGCTTGCAATACAACTCAAAATAATGAACAATTTTCAAGCAAATCAAGCATACACATTTTTTTGCTATTCTTGACGCGTACTTTGACGTTAATCTTTATCACGTTTTCTTGCTAATTTATTTTTCATTTTTTTCATTCTTTTTCCATTATTTTTGTTCAAATGTCTATTTTATGTAGTTAAAATTTCAGCTCAAAAATCGAAGTATTCAAGCCATAGTGAAGTTAAGAAGACAGTGTGCCAGAACTGACAACAACCAAAATTTCAACCTAGAAATCAAGAGTAGTGTTTATATTGCTTAAGGCTTGGATAGTTACAATTTGTGTTTGCTTATGCTCAATTTTCTTGGATAAAACAATTCAAGAGAGCTTAAGACTTATTTTGATTGATAAATCTAGCCACAACTCAACACCACAACTCAATTTCTTCGTAGGCATCATACATGAAACTTAGAAAACAAAAAAAAAGATCAACAACAAGACTACTTCTATGAATTGATTTAGAACATGTTATGAACTAAATAACATGCATGCATTCGACTCAAAATTAAAATGATAGGCTAAGAACATGAACACATGAACAAATGTATCTAGAATTCAATGAACAAAATCAAAATTCAACACAAACTTAGAACATAATGTGACAATTATTATGACTAAACATGACTTTAAGACAACATGAATGAAGTGATTTACACTTAGATTTTTGTGTTTTCTTTTATAATCAATATTTTTGCAATAAAAATGAGATCTAAAGGTTAATCACAAGAAGATTATGACTGAAAAAATATAGAACCAAAAATCAACACAAAAACATGATTCAAGAGTAGATCTATAAAATTTGAACCATTAAAATACAACAACAAGTGTAGATCTAAGATTTAATCGGTTTATTTTTTGAATCTACTCTAAACAGAACCAGACCAAATTAAAGTGAATTGACTATATGATTGACTTGAGTGAGTTGAGGTATGGTTGGAATTAGTCATGTGTGAATTTTTTGATGTGGATGTTGAGTTACGTTGAGTTTTGTTGAGCTAAGTTGAAATTGTAAGATTTCAAATTTTTGCCAAAACCTATCTTAGTAAAATCACCATCCCAGATTCGTTTACCGTTGGATCATCTTCAAGGTTTTTCTTGAGGTTCATAAGACAAATATCCACATTTTGACCGTTGGGATTTCAAATATAACATCTGGAGTGTGAGATATGATTTTTTTTTACCGAAGTAGAAAATTTGAGTTGTGAATTAGCTCGCCCAGGCGAGCCACACTCGCCTGGGTGAGGGTTGCAGGCTTCAAATTACGATTTAGCAGCGTAAAATAGCCATTTCTCCTCCTTCCTTTCCCCAACACTCTCAAACTCCTCCTCCACCACCCACGACCACCGGTGGCCACCGCGAGCCGCCGTTGTGTGCCGTTGAACCCCCGCACCAAGAGGAACACTTTAATCAGAGTGGAATCCTCAAAATCCTTCTCAAGGATTTGATGGAGAAATTTCTCCTAATCCTCCATTTCATAGCTTTTCTGAGGTAATCTTGATTTCTAAATCCTTCTCCTAGTTAGTTTGAGTTCTCCTTAGTGTCTCATGTGTGTTGGGTACTATAATAAGGTGTTTTTAAACTTCCTTTGAAAAACCTGTCGCAACCTACCCTTCGGCGGGAGGGCGACGCGTGACTCGCGGGATGCGTGTTCCACGAAAGGAATACGCGCGGAGTCGCCACCAACGTTTATTTGAGGAAAACGTCGGAAAAACCGGAAAAGACGCGATCTACGAACTTTTAAGTGAAAGGCTCGGGAGTTGTATTTACGCACGGAGAAGGTATTAGCACCCCACACGTCCGTCCCAAGGGACGACAGCCTTTAATCGAATGTGCAAACATGACTTTGATTTTTGATGTTCCCTTTTTATGTCTTTATATCCTTTATACCCTTTTTATATTTTTACTCTTTTTGTGGTCGACAAGGGTGTTTCCCTTTGCTTCTACGTATTCCTCAATTGCGATGAGGAAATCAGACCTACGTAGTTCTTTCTTATCAAGTGATTTCTTTTTTACATAAGAGGTGATCATTTTAAGGCGTTGGACCTTGAAAATGATCCATTTTACTTAGTAAGAAATTGAAATGACAAACTTCAAAAACCTATTTTTATGGACGAGCTTGACTAGGCGAGTTGATTTTAGCCTTAGCTTCACCTTAGTTATTAGTCAATTCGATTAAGAATGAGAAATCCCAAAGAGAAAACGTCCAATTGATTTTTCGTTTTATTTTACTAAAAGGTATTTTTTATTATTATATTATTATTTTACCTCTTTTTGATTTCCAACGTGGTTACGGCACGACCGAACGGTCAGAATTCATTTTAACCGAAGTTAACGGATAATACAATTCAAACAATCGGTGGAAATTTATTTTATTTTTAGGTTAAGCGAGAAATGACTTAAATAAAATGGCTTAAGCACGTCAAAAGGGGGTATAAAAAGTAAATAAAACGAGAATAAAAATACACAAAACACAATGTGGACCACCACGGGTACATAGAATGAATCGAAAAGCTTGGTTCGAGGTACTTACCTGTTGAAGATCGAAAAACGATGAAGAACGGATGAAGAACGTCGAAGAACGGTCGAAACCTTCGCGAAATTCCTTACGGAAACGTTTCGGAAGCGCCTCGGCTTAGATTTTCTTCACGGAAATAATTTTTCCAAGCAAATTCGAAAGAGAGAGAAGTGCCTAAGGGGCTGAACCCTTTTTCACTTTACTTCTCCCCCTATTTATAGAAAATTGGGGGAGAAGCTTGCCACCCAGCTCGCCCAGGCGAGCAGGGTTGCTTCCTCCAGAAGCAACAGCCTTCTGGAGGAATCTTCTGGAGGGCCCAAGTGGGCCTGGTTGCTATTTGCACCCCCATTTTTACTAAGTACACCCCCTTGCCTTTTTTTTGGTGATTCTTTTTTCGTAAAATTACGGAATGTTACGGAACCTCACTACTTGTGCAACGATGCTTCCATTTGATTTCCGGTGTGTCACGGAACCTTACGGATTGTGCATCAATATTTTCTTTTGTTTTCCGGCATATCCCGGAATTTCACAAATTGCCTAATGATGGGTGCCAAGCACCTCACAAGGACCAAACAAAAGTCGCATGTCATCAAGCAAAGGTCCTCGGACGAAATTAGGGTATGACAGTTGCCCCTCTTTACTTGTCTTTTATTGGAGATAAAAGGAAAGTAAAGATAAGACACTAATTTCGTTCCTCTCGGTTGACGAGAGTCGCGGGTGACCATAAAATTTCCGCATGCAAATGACTCGTTGTTCCCGGGGGAACAAAAGGTGCATAAGACGATGTCAGTCTCTGCCTGCTATCAAGCGTTTTGTCTTACAGATAGCAAAAGAATGTTTATACGGATAACCACTCGGGTATTTCCGCCCGTCAGCGTGACTCAAAAGTTAGTATGACAGATCTTGTAAGTGCAGAAGATGATGTAAATCTCCGCGTGTCAACGGGCTTGTCGGCCGCGATTGACGAAGGGTGTAGAATGACCATAATTTGTCTCTGCGTGCCATCGGACACAACTGTGTCTGAATGACAAAGGGGTGCGGAATGACCATAATTTGTCTCCGCATGTCATCGGGTCCGCTGCCTCTGGATGACAAAAGGGTTCAGAATGACCATAATTTGTCTCTGCGTGCCATCGGACACGACTGTGTCTGAATGGCAAAGGGGTGCGAAATGACCATAATTTGTCTCCGCATGTCATCGAGCCCGCCGCCTCTGGATGACAAAAGGGTGCAGAATGACCATAATTTGTCTCTGCGTGCCATCGGACACGACTGTGTCTGAATGGCAAAGGGGTGCGGAATGACCATAATTTGTCTCCGCATGTCATCGGGCCCGCCGCCTCTGGATGACAAAAGGGTGCAGAATGACCATAATTTGTCTCTGCATGCCATCAGACACGACTGTGTCTGAATGGAAAAGGGGTGCGGAATGACCATAATTTGTCTCCGCATGTCATCGGGCCCGCCGCCTCTGGATGACAAAAGGGTGCAGAATGACCATAATTTGTCTCTGCGTGCCATCGGACACGACTGTGTCTGAATGGCAAAGGGGTGCGGAATGACCATAATTTGTCTCCGCATGTCACATGACCTCAGGGTCAGTATGACAGAGATTGTGGGGCGGCCGACAAAAGCAAGGCTCTTGCTCCTACGTATCCTCCAATGAGGAACTCAGACCTACGTAGTTCTAGATAACTTGTGAGACTTGAAAAAGTCTCCACCGGAAGATGCTGACACCTCCGGAAAAGGCGCAGATGACCACATTGGCCTCTGCTCATCAATCACACTTGGGGTCACTGAATGACGAGGTGCGGATAACCGTAAGGTGTCTCCGCGGGCTACCAGCTCTTGGGTCATGACAACAAAAGGTGGTGTGGTCGACAAAAGCGAGGCTCTTGCTCCTACGTATCCTCAAATGAGGAACTCAGACCTACGTAGTTCTGGATAACTTGTGAGACGTGAAAAAGTCTCGGTGTTTTCTCCACTAAAATGCAAACATGCTTTAGCAAAGAGACAAATATTCCAACCGATTAGAGCAGCATATGCTTTTTTGAGTGAAAAACAATGCGTCTACCAGGGAAGGAGAGTCTGCTGATGAAATCCCCCATAACCATAAATGAGATTTTGGATGTTAGCATTTCGTTTCTAAATGACCATTTTAGAGGAAACACTGGGTTTGACAAAAATAGAAGAAATCCACTCAAAGTGTATCAATCTCGCACAGGTAAGTGTTTTATCCTAATTCCGAACCATAGATATGTCATGACTTGACTTTGCAAATTATTTCCTATCAAATCAAAAATTACATGCGTGATCATGGATCAATAGGACTTCCCTTGGGAATGGGTTCTTTTGGTGGGTTTTTCGGCTTTTGCGTGTTTTTGGCCTTTTCCTTTTCTGTTTTGGTTTTGCGCGAGGCGAACAAGTCACCGACGCACAGGATTTTGGTTGGTAATCAAAGGGAGAAGACCACTTTAGGTCATGGTTTCCTTTTCTTTCTTTTGTTCATTTGGTGACAATTCTGTATTGTTCAGATATTGTCTGGTCCAAAGACCTCTCTGCACATTTCTTCTGGTTTCTTTGACCAGGAGCTTTCTTCTTTTTTACTTTCTCCCATTCTTTTTTTTCTTTGACTTGGAATTTTCTTTCCTTTCTTTTCGCTTTCTCCCACTCTTTGATTGGGAATTTCCTTGCTTCCTTTTTTCCTTTGATTGGAAATTTTCCTTCTCTCCTTTTTTGCTTTCTCTTTGATTGGAAATTTTCCTTCTCTTTTTTTCTTTGATTGGAAATTTTCCTTCTCTTCTTTTTTGCTTCCGAGGGTAAGGATTGACATTCTCACCCTGGGTCAAGGTTTATGGTGAGTCAGGATTTTGGCTCAAGACTTGTAGAATGGCTAGACATGATACATGTCAGGGTCTGGTTTGATTCAAGGACAAAAAGGGATGCCCCACATTATTTCCATGACACAAATGCAAAAATGATGATTTGGAAATTTTATGCAAAACTGGTCATGCATGCACCTATGCGGACACTCAAGTGTCAAATTTTTATGGTCATGTGATGCTAGGGCTCAGGATTCATTTCCTCTATTTTAAATCAACCCAATGTTTCCAAAATATGTTCTTTTATCAATTTGTGCATTCATCCGAGTCCATTTCGGGCATCCGGGGAAATTTCACAGCATTTACCCTTCGGGTGTACACACACATTTCTTCCAAAAATAGCTATGATCAGCGAATTTTTTCAAAGAAAAGTTGGAAGTCATCTCTTTTCAAAAGCATGTTGGTTTTGCAGCTAGACAACTCATTTTCCTTTTTCCTATCTTTTTTCTTACTTGCTCTCCCTTTTTTTATTTTCTTATTTTTATTTTTATCATGATTTTTGTTTGTTTTATTTTATTATTATTATTATTATTTTTTTTGGACGATGTTCCTAAACGAAGAACTCTACACGGTTCCAGAATTTCAAACATCATTGATAGTAATGATATATAAACACTAACGCAACAATCCAAACAAAAATGTATGCGCTGTACAAATGACAATCGAAACAACAAAAACAAACATTAGTCTCTCAAGTCAAAACATAACATATAAATGATAAAAGAAATACGAAAGAAAACATGAATATGGGGATCTCCCAGTCATGTAGCTCCACTCCCTCCCAAGAAGTCAAGCAAATCGGCCATCTCCTCGTCCTCGTGGGCCTCCTCTCCATCGTCGGGAACTTCCGGGGGTGCCTCTCCTGCTTGGGCCTCGGGCCAATCCCCGGGCCATGCGACCTCTGCCCTGAACTGGTCTGGAGTAGGGCATGAAAAAGAAGCGAAGCCTTGGCTCTGCATGCTGAGGCTCATCTGGTATAGACAATCATGGGTCTGCACATGTGCCTGGTGGTTGGCTGCCTGCTGGCGAACCAAATGCCGTAAAAACTGCTCCATGTCAAATGACCCAGCCAGGCCAGCCTGATGAGGTGGTGGTGGCGCGCCCGCGGCCTGTGGAGCATTCCCCTGAGCCTGTCTCTGGGTGCAGTACTTCTCAATAAAAGCCCGGGTGATGGGCGGCCGAATCACCTTGGTAGGTGCCACGGGGACTCCGAACGACTGGCAGAGTCCTGTGATCAGTGCGGGAAATCCCAGGGCCCTGTTGGACTTATCTGGATCCAAAGGGTGCCTGGTAGGCGCCATATCTGCAAAAATATAGATGGCATCAGCGATTAACTGAGCCACATGGATGCTCATCCGCGTCAGGATGGCGTACACCAGCTGACACTTCGGCAGGGGGAGGTCGGAATTATGGTCGGTGGGCAGGATGTTGCTGAGCAGCAAAGTCATCCATATTTGAGTCAGGGTGGTCATGTTGGTGCGCATGATCTGCACCCGCCTTCCGACAGCAGTCCGGGCAAAATCCTGCCCCGGTATACATAGCAACTGAGCGATAGCCTCCTCATCGAACCCATCAGACCGGTTCCTCCTCTGGCCATACTCGCACTCCTGGCCCTCTTCCAGCACTAACGGATATCCCAGGAGCTGGCCGATAGCATCGGCATCAAACGGGATCCACTGACCCCTTACCCAGGACCTCATGTCACGCACGCCCTCCTCTGTTGGCCAAGCATTGGCATAAAATTCGAGGACTATTTCTGGATCGAACTTGGCCATGGGGGTAACTAGTGATGCCCACCGCCGGCGACCTATCTCCTCCTGGAAATCCGTATACTCGTCGTCCCTAAGCTGGACGCGTTGCTCCCGGAGAAATGACCATCCCTTGATGGCCTCGAAGCGCTGCTGGTGTACGACGCTCCTAAAGCGGTGACTGTCATACTCAGGAGCGGAACTAGTTCCTTCGACCGCCTTATCCTTCCTGGACCTCTTTGAGGCAAGCTTCCTCGGGGCCATTTCCTGCGAAGGCAAACATTCGGAAAGTTAGTTTTACCAAGAAATGCTACTCTTAAAACAAAAATGGCGTACAACCTCCTTCAATAAACACAAACATCAATGTAAATTTAGAGCAAACTCATGCATATACTTCCTTACGAACATTCACTCACACAAGATATTCTTCTAACTAAGAAAAATGCACCCATGCAAAATCAAGGCACCTTCGTTACCTAGATTATTTATATGTACTTCCAAGGTGTATTTGCTACCTACATCACATGCACTTCCTTGGCTAAATTTACATACATGCATACTCAAAGCATCTTGGCTACCAAAAATTGCACACGTGCACATTCTGGTATTTCTAATACCTATGCATATACAAACTTTGTGATGAATCTTGGCTATCTACACAATAAGGTGCTACATTTCATGCTTTATTCAAGTGTTTTTACTACCTAAAGCCGCATGCAAATTCAAGTATATTTCCTTTTGCTGACTAAAATTGTATTCAAATTAAAAGGTATTTTTTGTAATGTATTTTCTTTACATAACATGCAATATGTATATATTTTTTTGTGAGACATTTTGACTACCCAAAATTACATGTACATACATTCAAGTATTTTGCTACCACACCCAAAGTGTAAATTGCCAAAGGTATTTTGCTACCTATTCTAAACCTACACATTTATGATGAGCAAAATTCCTAAACATCTAGGCGTAGGGAAATTATTGTTGCGTGGCTCATAGCTGATTGCCGGCCAAAAAGGGTAACTTTACCCAATATGCACCCACTCTTGTGTTCTTTTGCATAAAACTTTGGTTCCTAGGCCTAGGATATATGTGGGGCAATTACTCTAGCCCTTTCGGAACTGAATGCATGTCCCAAAAATAGAAAATATGTGCAAACCAAAATGCCCCATTGGGCTGTTTCCCTACGAAAACCACGCGCTAATGCCATTGAGGCATTTCACCGAACACTTGGTGGGCGCGCGTTTAGGCATTAATAGCAAGAGAACGGGGACAATGTGGCATATCCCATTGCTTCAAAATGCATTATAGGCCTAGGGCCATCCCATACAAACCTCCAATTCGACCCAATCAAGCAAGAAAACAAACCAAAATTGCCCCACATATTTGAGCACATTCCCACAATTTAGAGCACCAAAAGGAGATCAAAATACACCAATGAAAAGCTAGAAAGCTTAAGGATGGAATACTTACTTGTTGGT
Organism: Glycine max; assembly: GCF_000004515.6. Taxonomy (NCBI): domain Eukaryota; kingdom Viridiplantae; phylum Streptophyta; class Magnoliopsida; order Fabales; family Fabaceae; genus Glycine; species Glycine max. Next base: position 26,213,933 of record NC_038252.2, read on the forward strand.
GATGAATAAAAGCGCAAAACGGAATCGAAGAATGCAAAAAGTAGAGACCCTAGGGGTGCAAACTCGTAAATTCCGTGGCTATGGCTTTTGAAAAGGGGGAAAAGAAGTTTTTGAATGCAAAAACGTCCCCCCTTTCGTCACTTTTATATTTTGGTGCAGGGGTTGCTCACCCAGGCGAGCTAACTTGCACTTTTTTTTTTTTTTGAGAGGAACATTAACCATGTCCCCTCCTTCCTTATGGGTTAGCGTTTTGCCTAACTTGAACTTACTTAAGTTAGAATTAGGCGTTGATTACTTATTTTTAAAACAAACAAATAGTAAAAGAAAACTGCGAATACAAAGGATACGGGGCTGCCTTGCAGCAACGTTCTCTGCTTGTTTAGCGCAGAGAAGGGGCGAAGATCAGTCGGTCGTGACCCTATCCCCAGTTGCATCCGTTCCTAAGTACCTGCAAGTAATAAACAACCAGGTATGGCCAATCCTGACCGCGTTGTTGTCTTACCTTGGTTGGTTTCTGCTGTTCATGTTTTGTCCCCACCCCAGAAGGTAGCTCAAGATGATCCTGCCCCTGTTTTACCACAACAATATGCATGCGTATGCGTATGCATGAATGTTTTCAAATGCAGCAAATTTTAGCGAAAGTTGGTTTAGGTTCAATTTTAATTAAGCGCTTGGGGCATTCCATGAACTGAGCGGAAGGGCTCAGGTGATCACAAATTAATGCAAGGTTTGAAACCAACGTGAGGACTAAAGCCTCGAATCCACGTTCATTTCTTTGAAAGATTGTAACGAGAGATACAGTAGACGAGGAATCCCTGGGGGAAATCCAGAAAACACGTAAAGATAAAGAACATGCAGCGACATCCTTAATTGCCCCAGATTCTAAGCATAATATCGCTTGACGACATCAGAATTCACAGGCGAAGTTAGCTCTTCGCCATCCATGTTGGTAAGCACCAGGACTCCTCCAGAAAAAGCCCTATTCACAACAAAAGGCCCTTTGTAGTTTGGGGCCCATTTTCCTTGATTGTCCTTGACGGCATGGGACATTTTCTTTAGCACAAGGTCTCCCTCATGGAACTTGCGCAAGCGTACCTTCTTGTCGAATGCGCTCTTCATTCTTTGCTAGTACAAGCGCCCATGACTCATGGCTGTTAAGCGCTTACCCTCAATGAGGTTGAGCTGGTCATAGCGCGTTTGGGCCCACTCTGATTCCTTTAATCCGGATTCTGCCAGGATCTTTAATGACGGGACTTCTACCTCAAACGGTAACACAGCCTCCATCCCATATACCAATGAGAACGGCGTTGCCCCAGTTGACGTTCGCACTGAAGTTCGGTAACCGTGTAACACGAATGGAAGCATTTCGTGCCAATCTCTGTATGACACGGTCATCTTTTGGATAATCTTTTTGATATTCTTATTGGCCGCTTCCACGGCTCCATTCATCTTTGGCCGGTAGGGTGTGGAATTGTGATGCTGGATTTTAAACTCCTCGCACATTTCCCCCATCATCTTGTTATTCAGGTTGGTGCCGTTGTCCGTGATAATCTTTCTTGGCAAACCATATCGGCAGATGATCTCTTTCTTAATGAACCTGACCACCACACCCCTCGTGACATTGGTATAGGAGGCCGCCTCGACCCACTTGGTAAAATAATCTATCGCTACGAGGATGAAGCGATGACCATTTGAGGCCTTGGGCTCAATGGCCCCGATGACATCTATTCCCCACATGGAGAAAGGCCAAGGGGCGGACATGACATTCAGAGGATGTGGTGGGGCATTGACATTATCTGCGAACGCTTGACATTTGTGGCATTTCCTCACATGGACACAACAATCACTTTCCATGGTAAGCCAGTAATAACCTGCTCTTAGGATCTTCCTGGCCATAGCATGCCCGTTGGCGTGCGTTCCAAACGAGCCCTCATGGACTTCCTCGATCATGTGATTTGCCTCCCTGGCATCCACACACCGCAAGAGTGTCATGTCATGATTTCTCTTATACAGTATACTTCCACTCATGAAGAAACTGGCTGCCAACCTTCTCAATGTCCTCTTATCATTGTCGGCAATCTCTGGCGGGTATTCTTTGCTTACGACATATCGCTTGATGTCGAAATACCAAGGCTTTCCGTCCCGTTCCTCTTCTACTTGGCAACAATGCGCGGGTTTGCCACGACACCAAAATTCAATGTAGGGTAGATCCCCGTGCGGCGTTAGCTGGAACATAGACGCCAAAGTAGCAAGCGCATCCACCATTTGATTTTCCTCGCGGGGAACATGATGGAAGGAGATCTCATCAAAGGTCTTAGCCAATTCCTTGATATAGGCTTTGTAGGGTATCAACTTGGGATCTCTAGTTTCCAATTCCCCTCTCAGCTGATGGATTACCAACGCTGAGTCGCCGTACACCTTGAGTAGTTTGACATTGGAGTCAATCGCTGCCTGGACGGCCAGGGCACATGCTTCATATTCGGCCATGTTGTTGGTGCAGTCGAATCCTAGCCTGGCTGTGAAAGGTACACATTGATTGTCCGGAGAGACCAATACTGCTCCAACGCCATGGCCTAGAATGTTTGACGCTCCGTCAAACCATACGGTCCATTTGTCCCGATCTTCTTCCAATTTTTCCTCAAACAAGGCCATGATGTCCTTATCCGGGAATTCAGGATGCATGGGCTGATAGTCGTTAAGAGGCTGCTGAGCCAAATAATCTGCCAAGGCGCTTCCTTTTATCGCCTTTTGGGTGACGTAAACTATATCAAACTCGGATAGCAGGACTTGCCACCGGGCGATTCGTCCCGTGAGAGCTGGCTTTTCAAAGATGTACTTAACCGGGTCCATCTCGGATATCAACCAGGTAGTATGGCTCAGCATGTACTGCCTTAGGCGATGGGATGCCCATACTAAAGCACAACACGTTCTTTCGAGCAAGGAGTAATTCATTTCACAGGTCGTGAACTTCTTACTTAGGTAGTAAACAGCGCGCTCTTTCTTTCCGGATTTGTCATGTTGCCCCAGCATACACCCCATTGACTCGTCCAAGATTGTCATGTACAAGATGAGAGGCCTTCCAGGTACTGGTGGCATAAGCACGGGAGGATTCATAAGGCACTTCTTGATCCTTCCAAAAGCTTCTTGGCAATCCTCATTCCAGCGATCAGTTTGGTTTTTGCGTAAGAGTTTGAACAACGACTCACAAATGGCGGTGAGCTGCGATATGAATCTGGCAATATAATTCAAGCGTCCCAGGAAGCCCCGGACTTGCCTCTCAGTACGGGGTTCTAGCATCTCAAGGATGGCCTTCACCTTTTCGGGGTCTACCTCTATCCCCTTCTGGCTCACGATGAAACCAAGCAATTTCCCCGATTTGACCCCAAAGGTACATTTGGCGGGGTTCAACCTTAATTGATATTTCTTAAGCCTTTCGAACAACTTCCGCAGGTTGACAAGGTGTTCTTCCTCGGATTTAGATTTAGCAATTATGTCGTCCACGTAGACCTCGATCTCTTGATGCATCATATCATGGAACAAAGCTACCATGGCCCGTTGATAAGTTGCCCCGGCATTCTTGAGTCCAAAGGACATCACCTTGTAACAGAATGTCCCCCACAGGGTGACGAAGGTAGTCTTTTCCATATCCTCTGGCGCCATCTTTATCTGATTGTAACCAGAGAAACCGTCCATGAAGGAAAATAAAGCGAAATTGGCCGTGTTATCCACGAGGATATCGATGTGTGGCAAAGGAAAATTGTCCTTGGGGCTGGCCCGATTCAGGTCCCGATAATCCACACACATTCGTACTTCCCTATCTTTCTTAGGGACCGGTACAATGTTGGCAACCCATTCTGGATACCGAGCGACGGCCAAAAAACCAGCGTCAAATTGCTTCTTCACTTCTTCTTTTATCTTCAAGGATGTTTCGGGCTTCATCCTTCTCAGTTTCTGCTTTACCGGGGAACACTCGGGATTTAGAGGTAATCGGTGCTGTACAATGTCAGAACTCAAACCGGGCATATCTTGGTATGACCAAGCAAAGATGTCTTGGTAGTCTTTTAGCAGGATTATTAATTCTTCACGGATAGGTGCGGTAATACCTGTGCCTATCTTTACTTCCCTTTTTCCACTGCCAATTCCCAAGTCTACTAGTTCTGTTTCTTCTTGATGAGGCCCCATTTCTTGGTCCTCATGGGCGACCATCCTTTCTAATTCTAGGGGAAGTCCCACATCCTCATTCCCTTCATCTTCCGTTTGATTCGTTTCTTGCTCGAAGTTGATAAGCGGGTCCCAGGTATTAGTACCTTCGGGGGACTCGTCATCGGATCTGTCGTTTCAAAAATAAAGAAGTAAACATGCAAATGAATGAGAATGGGTAGAGACGTAGGAACAGATGAAGAAAGATCCTTGTATTATAAATTCAAAAACAAAAGACACAAAGCCTTAACAAAAGGAAAAACTCTAAAGCCTAGGCCCAACTATAGAGCTTTTAAAACTGTAAAGGTTTACATTAAGCTCGTTGCGTAAATGTCGGGGCGTTCCTCCACTCGCCAATTTCCCAGCTGGAAATCAGGAGGGCATGGTCGTACCAAATCCAATGTACTCGGAACATCATCTTCGTATATCGCGACCACTTGACCTTCGTCTCCCAGACCCGCGCTTATAAAGCTTCTACTTATGTGGCAGGGCGGGCTTCCTTCACTTTCTTGTCTCAACCGCGAGCTTTGACCACCGCTCTTTCTTCCCGCGATGCTTCTCTTTATATCCTCCTGAGTGGGTTTATAGCCTAAACCATATTTCCCACGATTTCCTTTGGCATTTATCAGGCTAGTTATGCCACCGTTGTCTTTGCCTAAACCCATTCCGGGTTCGTAACCGTTCCCCAACATAACTCGGGCCATCATTACTGCTGCATCGGACAGGCAAGCTTGCCCAGAGAAGGAGTCCACGGAGGAAATGCTTACCACCTCAAAAGACTGGAAAGCGGTTTCTAATGACTCCTCTGCGGCTTCCACATAAGGCATAGAGGATGGGCAGCTCACCAAGATGTCTTCCTCGCCTGATACGATGACCAGATGCCCTTCCACTACGAATTTCAACTTTTGGTGGAGTGTTGAGGGAACAACTCCTACCGAGTGGATCCACGGGCGCCCCAACAGACAGCTGTAGGGGGGGTTAATATCCATTATTTGGAAGGTAACTTGACAGGTGTGAGGGCCTATCTGTACTGGGAGATCGATCTCTCCCCTAACCTCTCGGCGGGTGTCGTCGAAGGCACGAACCACCATTGAACTCGGCTTTAAGTGGGAAGCATTGAATGGTAATTTCTCCAAAGTGCTCTTAGGCATCACGTTTAAACTGGAACCATTATCGATGAGCACTTTGGCTACGATATGGTCCATACACTTGACTGATACGTGCAAAGCTTTATTATGCCCTCTCCCCTCGGCGGGGATTTCTTCTTCGGCGAAGGCGAGATAGTTGTTGGCAGTGATATTATTGACCAGCCCTCCGAAACCTTCTACCGAGATATCTTGGGCCACGTGGGCCTCGTTCAAAACCTTCACTAGCAGAGCCTGATGAGGCTCAGAGCTCATGAGTAACTCCAACAGCGAGACCCTGGCCGGGGTTTTGTTGAGTTGTTCGATAACCTTGAATTCGCTCTGCTGAATTATACGGAGGAACTCGCTGGCTTCCTCTAGTGATACCTCCTTTTTACCATCCTTTTTCTCTGGAAGACCTTTTGCCAGAATATCTTTATTCGAAGCGAGGGGTATTTCATCATCTTGTTCCTCCACCACCTTTGCTTTCCCCTTGACATTCGCGGGTTGGACTGGTAGATCCAGGGGTGCAAACACACGACCGCTACGGGTCACACCACTCAGTCCCGTGATATTTGTTACTTTAGCTGACAACGAGCTGACGTCGGTGGCTTCTTCTTCCTTCTCCCTCGGAGGTGTATATCTCCATGGGACTGCGTGGCTATTTTGGTATGGGAAAGGAACAGGTCTAGCTGCTAAGGGGTGTCCGGGATTTTGCGAAGCTGTGCCCTTGGTGAAGTATATCACCAAGGGTTTGGGCCTCGCGACACCGCTCCCATCCGTGGACTGCATGCATATATGCTGCTCTTCTCTTCCTTCACTGCCAACTTCCAGTCGACCTTGATCTATCATTTGTTGTAACAATTCCTCTACTCTCAAACACGTTTCCATGTCATGCAGCTCGCCGGAATGCAGCAAACAGGAATCCTCCTTACGCCCACTATGGGGAATCACACCTCCCTCTTGTAGGGCCTCAAAGATAAACCTCCTAGGGGTTGCCACATCCTTTAAAGGTTTAGACCTGCGCGGCCTATCGGACTCAACGGCGTTAATCGCTCCCCCTCCATGATTGGCGAGCGGGTTGGTTCTCACATTGGGCCGATCCTCTTGGAAAGTCAGCCATCCAGCATCTATCAAATGTTGGACCTTGCATTTAAGGGCCAAGCATTTTTCAATGGAATGCCCCGGGACACCCCCATGGTACTTGCAAGTTGCATTAGGGTCATACCACTTTGGGAAAGGGGGTTGGAGGACCTTTCCGGGAGTTACCACGGCCAAATGGTTGGCGATGAGGGACGGCAAGAGGTCTTCGTATGTCATTGGGAGTGGGGTGAATTCTTGAAATGGCCTCGGAGGGAAGTTCCTTGTTGCGTTGGAATTACCGGCCGGGCGAGTTGTGCTCGGAGTTGGAACTTGGGGAGCTTCCCTCTGGGTGGGTGCCTTAGGCTGCACAGGTGCTGAACTAGAGGCGTTCCCGATATGAGCCGAGAAGCTCGGGTGATGTTGCGCGTACTAATGGGTACCATGAGGTGTCTGCGGGGGCTTGACCTATGCGGGCGTTGAAGAGACGGCATGGGCATCTCCTTCCTTCCTTTTTGCCCCTGTTGTCCCGATTCTTTTGGCATTCGCACTTGTGGAGGAAACGTAATCGAACTTTCCTCTTTTCAACCCTACCTCGATTCTTTCCCCGGCGAACACTAGGTCCGCGAAGCTGGACGACATGTAACCTACTAGCTTCTCATAGTAGAACACCGGCAGAGTGTCTACCATCATGGTGATCATCTCTCTCTCAACCATGGGAGGAGCTACTTGTGCCGCCAGGTCTCTCCACCGCTGTGCGTATTCTTTAAAGGTTTCGCCCTCTTTCTTGAACATATTCTGCAATTGAGTGCGATCGGGAGCCATATCGGAATTGTACTGATATTGCCTTAGGAAGGCAGTAATTAGATCCTTCCAAGTACGGATACGGGAGGCTTCCAAATTAGTGTACCAAACTACCACGGCTCCGGCCAAGCTATCTTGAAAAAAGTGTATTAATAGCTTCTCATCCTTAGAGTGTGCGCCCATCTTGCGACAGTACATCTTGAGATTGTTTTTGGGACAAGTCGTCCCTTTATACTTGTCGAAGTCCGGCACTTTGAACTTCGGGGGAATAACAACATCGGGTACCAAGCAAAGATCCGTCATGTCTGCGAACGGATAGTCCCCAAATCCTTCCACGGCTCTCAATCTTTCCTCGAGGAGATCGAGCTTCCTCCTTTCTTCAGTTGTCGGGGGCGGTCCTTCCGTGGACAAAACTATTGGTTGTGTCGCGATGTTGGGTTGAGACAATGTGCTGGGTGCCGGCCCTTCGGGGATCGGGGGGTAGAACTCGACATCCCTTCGAGCATAGTCTTGAGGGTCTTTGTGGACCTCGTCTGGCTGTTGAGGAGGCTTTCTTTCAAGGACGGGAGAAGCAATATGGCCCGCATCGTCTTGCAAGACGGGTGGTGAGTAGTTGGGCGGCAATCCATAAGGGTAAGCCGCTCGGTTGTATCCCAGGTGAGGGTTGCCATCGTGCCCCAGTGTGTCCCTTCCCCGTCCTACTATGTTTGAGGGAGGATGGTGCGCAGTTGCCAAGAGAGTTGGGTCTGCTTCGACAGCCGAACTGACAGCGGCAGCGGTGGCCGCGTTTTTCTCCATGAGCTGCCTCATTCCTAACATGGCCTCCATCATGGAGGCCATCTGTTCTTTCAGAGCCGACATGTCGGCTTTCATCTATTCCTGTGTCTCCTCTTGATCACCCATCGTTCTAGATTTGGATCTGGTGCGATAGGGATGCCTTGTGGCGCGTTTAGTTATAGTGTTTTTCCCTAAAAAACCAAACGTGAGGAGTGGGTAAAGAAAGAAAGAATGCATGCTAGAGATAAAATGTAGGAGTGATTTGATTCACACAAGCTTTTTGGAGTAGAAACATGGGACCAACTCATTTTATTTCAAAAAAGCTGTATCTAGTCAAGGTCTGAGAGACCATACAAGTTTCCTAGCGATTTCTAATTATGTGGGCCATTAAGTCTATCATATGCTGACAATAGCCGAGAAGCCCATGAATTTCTTCGGGGGCGGAGTAGGTGTCTGCCATCGCCTTGGCCTTGGCTAACAATCGGGGAAGTTCCTGACTCCCGTTCAAGGTAAGAGCAAACCGATCCATCCACATGGTTGCCTCTTGGTGTAAAGAGTCGATCACCCTTCCTCTAGCTTCTTTTTCCGCGTATACTTGGGCATACTCGTCCGCGATCCTATGCTCGTGGGCCGTGGCTAGACCTAACTCTTCTTGGTACTTGGCGATGATAGCTAGCATGTTGGTCTCCATCTCGCATAAACGCTGAGACAAGCTTCTTTTGGACCTTGAACAGGCAACTAACTCCTCTTTCAAAACCATGCTATGTGCTCGCGATTGGTCCCTCTCTTCCCTTCGCAGCTTGAGTTCATTGTTGCTACCCCACAGAGCTCCGCGAAATTTGTTCCGGCCATACTCTTCCTTGCGAGCCCTCTTGGTCTCTTGTTCAAGGGCTCGTGTGGTAGTTGCATTCTCTTCCCGTAATCCGGCACACTCCTTCCGGATGTGTGTAGCGGCCAACCTGAACTTCTCTTTGGCAAGTTTCGCCTTTCCTAACTCGCTTTTGAGAGCTTGGACTTCTTCGTCCTCTTCCGGTGCTTCAAAACTCTCTTCGCTGACGACTTTTAACTTGGTGAGCCAATCTAAACCTCGTATATGAACTTTCAGCCATTCATGGTACCCACCAATGATGCCATTACGAATGCCCCTAAGTTCTTGATCTTTCCTTAACGGGGTTTCCCATGCCTTATGGATTGCTTGTATAGCCTTGAAATTTTGTGCGCCGAAATCCCTCACAAGGAAAGGAGACATGCTTTCTTCCGTCGGTGCTCCCCTCATGGGGTACCCTAGTTGTCTTATAGCGAGCACGGGATTGTAGTTAATACAACCCCTCGTTCCTATCAGCAGAATGTTTGGGTACCCTCCACATGAGAAAAGGACTCCCTCCTTTCCTTCCTTCCATCGGGGGAACCAATGGATTGTTCTACCTTCTATCCCAGCCAGAAGCTGGTCCCAATCTATTCTTCTCTTTTCAGTACACGAGCGATGGCTCTGGAGCGGACATGGATGCCTCGTGTCTTGCTGGAACAGGTGTGAAACCAACCAAACACAGAGGGCGGGCAAGCAACAGATGATCCGTGCACTACTTCTTTCGCACCTTCGGTTAAATGTGTCAAATAAATCTGCCAAGACAGCTACCACCGGACTTTCCTTGCTATGGTGGTATGCAAGGAAAGCGTCGATTGCTGCTAGGTCCACCAAACCATCTACATTTGGAAAGAGGACAACCCCAAAAATTAGCAAAGCTAACACATCCATAAACGGGACCCAATCTCCTTGATTGGCCATACCCCTCGCCTTGTCTTCTAGGTACTTCCGTGGTAGGCCCGCTATGCCGTTCCGAGTCTGTTTTATGCGGTCCAAACCTCTTGCTGAATCCTTGACCACAGTTGCAATTCTGCTCAAAGAGGGGAGACACCCGGAGGAAAGGTATGGTTTTCTTCCCCCAAGAGGACATCCTAGAACTTCCTCAAATTCTTCAATGGTTGGTACCAATTGGAAGTCTCCGAACGTGAAGCATCTCAAAGGCTGGTCGTAGTATTGGGTGAGTGATGCTATGGCTTCTATGGATATCTCTGCTATGGTCAACTCTAAGATCTTTCCGTAAATCTTGTGGAAGGCTTGCATTTGGAGGGGTTCCATCAACCGCCCTAATTCCTTGATGCTGGTGGTATCTAGGCTTTTAACCTTGACTTGGTAAAACCCCTTGCTGGTTTGATTTGTCCCCATGCTTACTAAAGTGAGACAAAAAGCTGGTGCAAATCAAAACTCCGACATCTCATGGGTGGAATGGATGAATGCATGAAGGAATGCATATGACACAGATATATCTTAGGAATGCGGGAGCCCGGGGAATTGTCTCCTTCTTAGACACAACGTCTAGGGGTAGCAAAGTGCCCCAACGTATGTATTTAAGACGGTGACCCGGACCCTCGGTTGATTTGTCTATAGAGGGGATCAAGACAGAACCCGTATGCGATGCATATGTAAAAGACGCAATACGGGAATGTACATAGTATGACAATATTCACTGAACATAAGCAAAAGGGTATATGACTATTTATGCATGGCAGTGTGAAAAAAATGGCACGCAGCGTGTTTGCTCCGTGCCCCTATTTAAGGGACCTATAAGGGAGAGAGCTAACTAGGCATTTAGTGATAACCCCCAAGATAGTCATATCTCTCTTGATGGTTTCTAAAGGTATCATCCTCTTCGAAGAACATATTGCAGCAGTAGGGACTACTAGCAACAATAAGTTTTCAAAGAGAAAAGCTCTAGATGAGGGTTCACTGTAATCAAGTAAGTCGGAGACCTAGCATGATCACAGATTCACCTCCACTCCTTATGTTCCCATGAACCCGGGTATAGGGCCCTTTTTCACTCACAGTGTGTGCAAATAGTGTTGGTGTTTGTGTGCATCAAATGAATAAATATTTACTTCATGCATACATTTTAAAACGCACTAAAAGCAACAAAGAGTTTATATACACAAGAACATAATGAAGGGAAACCAACAAAGGGGTAAGTCACGGTAAAACATTGCACAAGATTAAATGGCCTAACTCTCTAAAAACAGTCCCCAGTGGAGTCGCCAACTGTCGCAACCTACCCTTCGGCGGGAGGGCGACGCGTGACTCGCGGGATGCGTGTTCCACGAAAGGAATACGCGTGGAGTCGCCACCAACGTTTATTTGAGGAAAACGTCGAAAAAACCGGAAAAGACGCGATCTACGAACTTTTAAGTGAAAGGCTCGGGAGTTGTATTTACGCACGAGGAAGGTATTAGCACCCCACACGTCCGTCCCAAGGGACGGCAACCTTTAATCGAATGTGCAAACATGACTTTGATTTTTTATGTTCCCTTTTTATGTCTTTATATCCTTTATACCCTTTTTATATTTTTACTCTTTTTGTGGTCGACAAGGGTGTTTCCCTTTGCTCCTACGTATTCCTCAATTGCGATGAGGAAATCAAACCTACGTAGTTCTTTCTTATCAAGTGATTTTTTTTTACTTAAGAGGTGATCATTTTAAGGCGTTGGACCTTGAAAATGATCCATTTTACTTAGTAAGAAATTGAAATGACAAACTTCAAAAACCTATTTTTATGGACGAGCTTGACTAGGCGAGTTGATTTTAGCCTTAGTTTCACCTTAGTTATTAGTCAATTCGATTAAGAATGAGAAATCTCAAAGAGAAAACGTCCAATTGATTTTTCGCTTTATTTTACTAAAAGGTATTTTTTTATTATTATATTATTATTTTACCTCTTTTTGATTTCCAACGTGGTTACGGCACGACCGAACGGTCAGAATTCATTTTAACCGAAGTTAACGGATAATACAATTCAAACGATCGGTGGAAATTTATTTTATTTTTAGGTTAAGCGAGAAATGACTTATATAAAATGGCTTAAGCACGTCAAAAGGGGTATAAAAAGTAAATAAAACGAGAATAAAAATACACAAAACACAATGTGGACCACCACGGGTACATAGAATGAATCGAAAAGCTTGGTTCGAGGTACTTACCCGTTGAAGATCGAAGAACGATGAAGAACGGATGAAGAACGTCGAAGAACGGTCGAAACCTTCGCGAAATTCCTTACGGAAACGTTTCGGAAGCGCCTCGGCTTAGATTTTCTTCACGAAAACAATTTTTCCAAGCAAATTCGAAAGAGAGAGAAGTGCCTAAGGGGCTGAAGCCTTTTTCACTTCACTTCTCCCCCTATTTATAGAAAATTGGGGGAGAAGCTTGCCACCCAGCTCGCCCAGGCGAGCAGGGTTGCTTCCTCCAGAAGCAACAGCCTTCTGGAGGAATCTTCTGGGCCCAAGTGGGCCTGGTTGCTATTTGCACCCCCATTTTTACTAAGTACACCCCCTTGCCTTTTTTTTGGTGATTCTTTTTTCGTAAAGTTATGGAAACTTACGAATTTCGTAACGATACTTGTTTTCTTTCCGTAATGTTACGGAACCTTGTGGATTACATAATCATCCCCTTTTTGACTTACGGAATGTTACGGAACCTCACTACTTGTGCAACGATGCTTCCATTTGATTTCCGGTGTGTCACGGAACCTTACGGATTGTGCATCAATATTTTCTTTTGTTTTTTGGCATGTCCCGGAATTTCACAAATTGCCTAATGATGGGTGCCAAGCACCTCACAAGGACCAAACAAAAGTCGCATGTCATCAAGCAAAGGTCCCCGGACGAAATTAGGGTATGACAAAACCTTAGGAGAGACATTGTAAAAGTTATCTTTTTATGAAATGGGTGTTATTTTTGTGACCTTCACTGAACCCCGGTCACATAGGCGTGATTAGAATTTCAAAATGATGTCTCCTTTTAGTAGAACCCGAAACACCCCTCATCTCTTTTATGTTTTGACAGGGGTGTTTGACTCCGAACATTGCTATTAACTTTATTTTTGAAATCTATACTAAATTTCCTTCAATTTGGTATATAGAAACTTGTGTTTGGACTGACGAGCATGAACAAGAGAGACCTCTGAGTGATGCAAAATGGAACTGACGGAGAGCTCACAATAGGTGAGGGGAGTTTATTATAATTTACCATTTTTGATACCATAGTTAGGTTCAAGGAACCTAACTATGGGAATATATGCATGTCCCTGTTGCATGCTGATTTTTTAGAAAACAATGTTTTTGACGAATGGGATGCGATATATCTATTGTTGATGAATAACATTATTGCCTTTATTAGACTTGTGTTATCTGAAGACCTGGGGAGTGTGAATCTCAGGCATGAACTATATATGTATATGCGGAGTGTGACTTACTAATGATATTCCTATTAGTGACATTAATTGATGGGATGTTGTTGATATTGATAACTATGTTAGCAGGGGTTGATGTTGTTATTGATGACTATGTTAACATGAATTGATGATGTTATTGATGATCATGTTAATGTGAGATGATGTTGTTGTCATCGTTGTTGTTGTTAATGTCCTTGAGATGAGATGATGTTGATGTTGAGATGAAATGTTGATGATGTTGAAAATGCACTGTGATGATGTTATGTTGTGTATGTACATGGGGGGTGCAGTGACCTTGTTGGATATCCCTGGTGGGGGAAACAGAGTAGTTAAAGGTTTTAAGCATCTCTGGAGAGGGATGACTTAGAATCTTTAATTATCCACGGTCAGTGCATTGATGGTGCCCATGTTTCATACTTTGTATGTTGTGTATGTACACATGGGGGGTGTAGTGACCTTGTTGGATATCCTTGGTGGGGGAAATAGAGTGGTTAAAGAGTTCTAAGCATCTCTAGAGGAGGGTAGCTTAGAATCTTTAATTATCCACAGTTAGTGCATTGATGGAGCCCATGTTTCATACTTCATATTGCATGGAAATAGTATAAACTTTGTCATTAAGTACTTGTAGTTTTTCATAAGGAAAAAATACTTGTACTTGGGGGCATGTCACTCGGTTTGGAACTCCCTTGAGACTCAAGCTGATCACCATGAGGGGGGGAGTTGCCTATGCACGACAGGGTGACCTCAACACTTACTGCCTAGTTTTCTTAAGTGAGAGTATTGTATGGACACGCTTAGGCTATTTCCTTAGGGATGGTACCACATTGCATCTGAGAGTTGAAGTCAGGTGCATGCATCATACTGAGCATGATTGATTTGGAACTATGTATGGATGATGACTATTTGTTGAGTGTGTGTGTGTTGATTAATGAATGTTGTATAAGCTCATGATATTTGTTAATGTTTTCTTACTAATCATGGTTATTTGAATTTAGTATTATTTCTGTTATAATAAACTCGCATTTGCAATTTTGTATCGTGTGGTTGATACATGTGATGATCGTGAACCTTTGTTCGTGGGAGCAGAATGGCAGCAGTAGGGTGTAGGAAGTGAGATTCTGTTGTGGAGCCACTGAGCCGATGTGATGACGTTAAGATTATTTTGGAAGAGAGTTATGTTTTGTTAATCAACTCCTCCATAGTTGGTTCCATGATTCTTTTGTTGGATTAAAGATGTAAATCACAGATTTAATTATATGTATGAACTAATTTAATTCCCATTATGTGTATGACGTGTATTGAGTTACTATACTAATATATATGTATTCACTTAATTAATGATGCATTGTATGTGAATGTATATCGTGAAATTAAAAATTTACTTTAATTTTTCATAAGTAAATTAACGGAATTTTTTCATTTAAAAATTGAAATTCTCGCGGTTTAGAGTAGTGATTCGTAGCGACGAGGCAGGTCATTACACCTTTAGGTTGGTTTGAAATTTAATTGGATTGAGCTTCTCCCAATTCAATTAAATTTCTCTCTCAACACGCATTTAATGCATGCAAAATTACAATACTACCCTTAATACAAAAACTAGTCTAGGTGTCCTAAAATACAAGGGCTGAAAAGTCATACATTACTAGGGTACCCTCCCTATACTATGAATCCCTAAATACAAGGCCCAAAAATAATAAAACCCTAATCTAATATTTACAAAGATAAGTGGGCTCATACTTAGCCCATGAGCCCAAAATCTACTCTAAGGCTTATAAGAATCCTAGGGTCTTCTCCTATATCTCTGGCCAATTCTTCTTGGAGTCTTCTATCCAATGCCCTAGGGGAATATGATTTCACCATAATGTGTAGATTTCTAGATAATTGAATACCTGCCATGAGATAAAGGAATGACATTATATGAAAATAATAATAGGTTAAAGATAATTTGTTGGTTGGGGAGTCCAACTCCTAAGGGTTGAACGTCTGTGCTCCTGTGCTAGGGTTGACATAGAGGGTTCATGTGTGTCTCGTATTGCCACGTAGCATGACACGTGTATTTTGTGGACCCTGGATAGTACATAAGCCATCCAAGCTCTGAGCCGGCTTGTGGGCGAAAGAGGTTGTCCAGTGTCGAAGGAGATTGTCCCGTGACGAGGGGGATTATTTAATGTTAGGGGTAGTAGCCATAACAAGTAAGAGGTTGATGAGTCGGTTAAGCCTTCAAGCATGGGCAAGTATTATCCAGTGTCGAGAGTGGTAACCTCCACTGGTGTGAGAATTGCACTTCTATCAAACTTGTCGAGCCCCCAGCCTATATAAGTATTGTCCGGACCGCTTCTGTCAAGTTGTCCAGGGTGGACATGCTTTTGGTTTTGCAGACGAGGTCTAACGTGTCAGGTGAGGAAGGTCTTTGTATTTGACAACTCTACCCTTTTCAGACCATTGGAGAACTCATTAAAGACAGACACTATGTTTTTTTCATTGCTGCAAGTGGGCAATATGTATTTGACAACTCTACCCTTTTCAAACCATTGGAGAACTCACTAAAGACAACTCTACCCTCGTGCATACATGTCACTCATGGAGTGGGCACGTACTAGAGATGTGATGCATGGGTGAGTGGGGCAGTGTTGTGGTGCAAAAAATTAAGGCACCACTTTAGCTTTTACGAGTTACCGAAGATTTTGTCTTTTCTTTAAATGTAGTGGACGTTTGATTCGTAGCAACTATCACTTCAAAATTTTTGTCCTCCCTTTCTGAATCTTTTTTGCTCTTGCACTCGTAACTTTGAAATTCCCCATCTTCTTCCTTCATCTTCTTCGATCCTTCAAGGAATTTCTACACTGATCATGTCTTCATTTTTGTTTGATTCCACCATTGGCATGGGTGGCAGTGATTCTCGGGGTTTGATTCAACAACCCTTGATGGACTGAGAGGTCTTTTCCATTGGCGGTTCCTCCTCCAAGGATACTCGTCGTGGTGCCTCCGACAATGAATCCTTTTCCTCAGAGAGGTTGAGGGTTTTGCATTGTACTAGTGGAGGAACCTCTAGCCTCCATGGGAGAACCTTCTGTTGATTCCCCCACCAGGGAGCCTATCTCAATCACAGTGGTTTTCCTCTCTTCTGCTTCTAGGGAGCAACAAGAAGCAGTGGAGATGTTAGGGCGTCTCCCCACGTGCATCTAGCCATAATGCTAGGTCACCGTCGTTCTTCCTTGCCATTGCCGACTTTGAGTGGGTGAGGGACGATGTTGTGAAGTACAAGTACTCCATCACCTTTGCAGTGGGTGTCGCCATATTGTAATGCTAGGTGACATTGGCAAACCCCCAGGACTCCTACAAGATAGTCTTCTAGGCTTGCGGGAGTGATGACTTCCCTTTCACTAGGGCAACGTTAGATAGTTTTGCCTTATTCTTTATGAACTAATGTTTGTTTGAGGTCTTGGGTCTCGTTCTCCCCTTGACCACTTTCCATGGTGAGGGCCTTTAAGATTTTTTGCCCCTTCTTCAACATTCGTCCTAGTGTGTCGTATTCTTTTTTTTCTTCCAGATGAAATTGACTGGCAAGATAGGCTGGGTTTCCTTGAACAACATGTCCAAGAAGCTATTTGAGTTTGACTCAAATGGCTTTCATCGCTTCAAGGACCGTTTCTTCAAGGTCCTAGGTACTGATGTCGTGGATGATGGTTTAACACTTATGTTTAACAGGGATAGGGAGCCCCGCTTCCCGTCTACCGAAAATCTGATCCCACTAGGTTCAAGTTATTTGTCAAGGATTTATTGACCTTTGTGGAGAGGGTTGACAAAGCTATTTTGGAGCAGCTGTCGGCCTCGCTAGACCCATTGGCCATTCTGTCTCTTTCCTTCATGAGCGATCCTCTTACTGCCTTGGATGATAAGTATTTTACTTTGTCTTATTTCTTTGTGGTTGAACTGCATTTGAGGTCTGAATTGACATTTGTGGTGCTGTTATTGCTTATTTTGGAGGTATCATGGGTGACTTTACTTGGAGGCCCCTTGTAAAGCAGACTGGACCCGTTGGTGGGATTGCATCACCGTCTACTATCCCCCCCGCTGTTGGAGAAGGGGGGCCAACTTGCTGGTGAGATTGGCCTTGTTGTTGGTGTTGCTGAGGTCGCCCCTAGTGTTCATTCCTCTGTTATGGCTAACAAGAAGTGAGATGACGGCGTTGGGGTGTCAGGCCGTAAAAAGTCGAGGGCCTTTTTGAGCCTTCAAGCCTTGAGGCAAGCAGCAAGGTTAACTCCCAGTTTGGTTTTGCATGATGTGCCTCCGGCTCCAATGATCGTCAAGGCTCTTGCTTCTATTGTTGTTGTTGTTGTTACTCCTACTTCTCCATCTCCTTCTATTGTATCTGCTCAGGAGGTTACTCATACTGCTGGAGTTAATGCACAAACATTCTGGTGATAGGTCATCTTTACATATGGAGCTTTTCCCCTGATGGTTTGAGGAGTTAGTATGACTTCCATTTAGTTGAAGGTCTTGTCAACAATTCTTGTGGTAGCTCGCCTTGTGGAACCTGGACCTTTGATTGCGATCGTCGTGCTTATTAAGGAGTAAGCAGGACAAGGGGGTGTCTTGGGTTTTGTATTCCTGCACAGATAAAGGTTAGGAACAAAAAAGATTGTCAAGGGTAGACCTTGCGTACCTTGAGTTCCTGTGGAGACGAAACTTGGCAAAAGAGGGGCTCAGCAAGGGTGAACCTTGGGTTTAACGAGCCTTGAACTAGGGATGTGTTTGCCTTGGATTTTAACAAGCATGTAAGGTTGCGTTGAGGCTTACCAAGGATGGACCTTAGGTTTTGTGAACCTGTTAAACTCATCAAGGGAGAATCTTGGGTTTGACGAGCCTTTGGAGAATCAACCATAGATGCGTCCATCTTGGATTTTGGTAAGACTCACCAAAGGCGAACCTTGGGTTTGACGAGCCTGGTGTGTGTAGTGCATGTGCCATGCTCTTGCATACATGTCACTCCTAGAGCGATATGTACTAGAGACGTGGTGGCGTGCTTTTGCATATGTGTCACTCATAGAGTGGCACATACTGGAGATATGGTGGTGTGCTCTTGCATACGTGTCACTCGCGGAGTGCAACGTACTAGAGATGTGGGGGCATGTTCTTGCATACGTGTCACTCTTGAAGTGGCACGTACTAGAGACATTGTGGCATGCTCTTGCATACGTGTCACTCATGGAATGACACCTACTTGAGACATGGTGGCGTGCTCTTGCATACGTGTCACTCGTGGAATGGCATGTACTAAAGATATGGTGGCATGCTCTTGCATACGTGTCACTCGTAGGGTAGCACGTGCTGAAGACATGGTGGCGCGTTCTTGCATATTTATCACTCGTGGAATGGCATGTTCTAGAGACATGGTGCATTTGGAGAATTGACTAGGGAATTGTCCGTTCTGGGTTTTGGAGAGACTCACCAAGGGCAAACCTTGGGTTTGACAAGCCTAGCGCGCGTGTCATGCTCTTGCATAACTATCATTCATGGAGTGGCACGTACTAGAGACATAGTGCGTTTGGAGAATTGACTAGGGAATTGTATGTCTTGAGTTTTGGGGATGACTTTATTGCCTGCCTCTGCTTTGTTGTTGGTCTAAGAATGTTCGACAGAGGTGCTTAATGCCTAGCTTCGTTAGGAAGTCTTCATAGGTCCAAGCTTTGAATTGGGTGTCGTTGTCGGTGACAAAGGCATATGGGAGGCCATACTTGCATATGAGGTGTTTCTATGTGAACTTCTCCACCTTATTAGTTGTAATTTCTCACAGTGGTCTTGCCTCGATCCCTTGGGTGAAGTAATCGATTGCCATTAGTAGGTATTTAACTGTTCTTGGGGCCTTTAACAGTGGTCCCAGTATGTTCATTCCTCACATGGCAAAGGGCCATGAGGAGCTCAAACTATGGAGATTGTCCGGAGGGGTGCATGGAATGCTTGCAAACTCATGGCATCATCTGCATCTCTTTGTAAAGTCAAGGGTGTTTGCCCTGAATGTTGGCCAGTAGTAGCCAACACGCACCACCTTTGTTGTAAGGGATCGTCCCCCAGTATGGAGATCGAAAATTCCATCGTGGAGTCCTCTCATGACATAATTTGCTAGTTGGATGTTCAGGCACTTTAACAAGGGTGTTGTCAACCCTTTTTTTAATAGCTCGCCATCAAGGACGATGTTGTAGTTGGCCTTCCATTTTAGGCGTCAGGTTTCATTCTCGTCTGATGGCAACATCCCTTGAATTAGGAAATTCTTATAGGGGGTCATTCAGTCTAGTTCCTCCTCTTCTCCGATCATAACTTCTTCAGTGTCTATGGTGGGAGTTTGGAGTGTCTCCTGGATGATAGTCTTAAGGTGCCTAGTCATTTTAATGCTAGCCAGCTTAAAGAATAGGTCTACGATGGTGTTCCTCTTGTACAAGGGTTGAGCTAATGGCTTCATCAACTATCGGCGGTGTAGCAATGGTCTTCATGAAGGCTAAGATTGCTTTTTTGCAGGTTTTATCCCACAAGAATGGCTGACTTTTCTTGAGCAATTTGTAGAATAGCTTCATTTTTCGGTGAGCTTGGGGAGAAACCTGGACAGGGATGCTAGTCTTCCATTCAACTTTTGGACTTCCTGGACGTTAGTAGGACTGTGTATCTCCAAAATAGTAGTGCATTTGTTGGGGTTGGTTTCTATTCCCCGGTGCGTGATCTTAAAGCCCAGGAACTTGCCTCTGCCGACCCTGAAAGTACATTTTTCTGCGTTGAGGCGCATGTCGTATTTATGGAGCTCTCTGAATACCTCTTCCAAGTTTACCATGTGTTGGGCTATTCTCTAAGACTTGATGACCATGTTGTCGACATAGACCTCGACGTTTCTTCTGATCCGCTACTTGAAAATTTGGTCCATCAATCTCTAGTATGTAGCGCTAGCATTTTTTAGGCCAAAGGGTATGTCCCTATAAAAAAACTTGACATCTTCAATGATAAATGTTGTTTTCTTCTCGTTTGGAGCGTTCATCCTGATTTGGTTGTATATGGAGTAAGCCTTTAGGAAGCTTAACAAGTTTATGTTCTTATGCAGGACGTCAGTGATGCGTTTGTGCTCATGGCTAGTAAGGTCCCTGCTGAGTTGCATGCACTGCTAGAGTTTGGGTTCGAGTTGCAACTTGACGAGCTCTTCAATAGGCTTTGGGCCTCTATCAGAGGTGTCATCGTGCGGATCTACATCGAATTTATCGTCCAAGCGTGCTTGGTGTTAGTCGTTATTTACGACTAACTTTTGTATTGAATAGTTACATAAAATTAGCATCTTTCCCCCAATTTATGGCTCATTTTGTAGGAATTGTATAGATTTTCATGTTTAGTTTGATTTTATACAACAGATACTCCCATTTTGTGAATTAATATTGAAATCACTTCAGTTTCAGGCTAAAAGAAGAAAAGGTTCAAGCAGCTGGTGTCTCGCTAAGCGAGG
Organism: Glycine max; assembly: GCF_000004515.6. NCBI lineage: Eukaryota > Viridiplantae > Streptophyta > Magnoliopsida > Fabales > Fabaceae > Glycine > Glycine max. Next base: position 26,234,676 of record NC_038252.2, read on the forward strand.
CATATGCGCTTAGCGAGTGACATCCGCTACGTGAGACACTCAGCTCGCTTAGTGTGTTTGGAAACCCTAGAAGAGGATCAGTCAGAGATGTGCTTGCGCAGCGAGTCGTTTGTCTCTTCTCGCGCTCAGTGCGCCCAGCTCGTTAAGCCAAATTTCACTATTTCGCACTTAGCGGGCCAATCTCGCTAAGCGAGCCTTCAGAATCTGAAACATCAATGAACCTTTAAAACATTGAAGTTGGTGTAAAACAAAGGAGGAGTCGAAAAATAGAGCCAAGGGAGAAGCTAGAGTGATAGAAACAAGCCTCCAAGAGAGTTTAGGTTAGAGAAGTGAGTTTAAGGTTCTAGAGGTTGGAGGAGACATCCTCAAGCATTCTTAACCATTTTCTTCCCTCAAAATCTATCCTTTGTGCTGAAAGTTTATTACTTGTAATGGAAGGCTAAACCTCTTGTTGGGGAGTTCTGCTGAACCTTTGATGTAAAATTCTCTTACTATTTATTTAATGTTATTTTTATGTGTTCATTGCTTCTATCTATGCTTATTTTTACATGCTTGTGGCTTGATCACCCATTTATATGTATAGTTAGGATTTTTAGTATTGGGAAGTGCTTTAAAACCTTAGAACCTGATAGAGCAAGCTAGAAAATTGTATGTTTAGGAATGGAGTGCAGCGATCTAGTCCTATTTATGTTGTGATCTTAATGCAACTCTTTTAGACTAAGTTTGTTGAGGAATCAAGGACGAAGTTTAAATAGAGTTAGGCCTATTCACTCGAGGGATCTTGGTTTGGGTAATTTCTCAGCATAAGAACACTAGGATAACATTAAATAGAGAAAAATATTTAACAACATCAAAGGAAAGTCAGTAGGACGACCCAACGTGCTTTTTACTTGACTGTTTTTACTTCTCAACCTCTAGATATTTAATTTGTGTTTAATTAGATTTTCATACAAAACCCAAGTTAATATTTACTTGCTCTACACAAATGTTTGCTCATTGAACATATATTTTCTAAGTGAAACAAGTTTCCTGTGGATATGATACTCAATTCTTACCGTTTTATATTACTTGCACGACTCGGTACACTTTCTGATTAGTTTTGCAGAAGAGCACAAACACTTGGTAGACAGTCAGGGTTCGGACTGGAGACCCCTCATCCACACTCATGACTTGGGTGCCTTCAAGCTTGGCAGGCTCCCTAGTGGGAGGATAAGGTGCCACCTTCAGGATTTCTGCATAGCATTATCATTCCTGCTTTTGATTAGCCTTGACAATCATGATCTTTCTCGTCAAGATTGGAAATTTCATCTTCAGATGTGGCATGGAGACAATGGCTCTGAGCTCATTGAGTGTTTTTATGCCAATCAAAGTAAAGTAAGAGGTATTTTCATTGACGATTAAATACCTGATTGTAAAGCTCTTGGAGAGCTGGTCTTGATCGAAAGTGTTCATAAGGTCGACGTAGCCTCTAGTCTCTACTCATTCCCCTGCAAAGCCGAGGAGTGGACCGACATGAGGTTGGATGGTGTTAGGTGAAACTTCAAGTCTCTGGAATGTCTTCCAATATAAAATATCAGTGAAACTGGCTTGGTCGATGAGGACCATGGACACCATGAAGTTGGCGATTACGATGGAGACAACCATGGGGTCATCTTGGTTGATGGGGTTGATACCCATGAAGTCTTTATCACTGAAAGTGATAGGAGGGAGACTTTGTGGCGATGGTGTATTGACATAGTTGATATCAATGTCCCAAATGGCATGGAGGTGGTGCTTGCGAGACTAGCTGGATTATCCTTCGTAGGAGAGTCAGCCCCCAATGGTGTTGATCAACCCTCTTATTTTTTGGGTGGGTTCCTGTTCTTGTGGGGGTTGTCATTTGCGTCTTGGTTGATTGTGTCATTATTTTCCTCGATCTTTTACTATGTTTCTTCTTCTGTCAGCATTGTGATTCATGTGTTGATCCTCTTTCTGTCCTTCAGGTCTAGCTCCTACTTGGTGGTTGTTTGGTGATGCAATCCTCCCAAGGAGGGGACATCACCAAGGCCATGGCTAGGAAACTCTAAGAAGATTGGGTCAGGGATGCAGGACAAGGCCCTAAGGTTATCACGAGCCTTAAGGTAGATTTTGGGCCCATGAACTAAGTATGAGCTCACTTATCTTTGTACATATTAGATTAGGTTTTCATTATTTTTTGGGCCTTGTGTTTAAGTCTCCATAGTGTAGGGAGTGTACCCCATAAGTTTAAGGTACCCTAGTAATGCAGGATTTTTCAGCCCTTATGTTTTAGGACACCTAGACTAGTTTTGTATTAAGGGTAGTTTTGTAATTTTGCATGCATTAAGTGCACTATTTGATGTGTGTGTTGAGAAGAAATTTAATTGAATTAGGAAAAGCTCAATCTAATTAAATTTCAGACCAGCCTAAGGGTGAGGTGAGCATTTGCTTGCTACACCTCATTGCCACATCATATAGTCACATTTTGTGCATGTCCTTCATACTTTACATGCCTCATGACACCTAAGCACACTTAGTGGAGAATGTTGGATTGTAGTGCGATTGACCGTCAAAGGTGAGTAACACTCGTACTTGGGTCCTTTTAGGAGAAGCTGGAGCTTGTCCGACTTGTGTGAATCAGCCTTGGTGCTTCCTTCTCGCTTGTCACGCTTTTGTTTGGCTTTTCTAACTTCATTCTTAAACCTAGACATTTCTTACATCTGGATGTAGCCTTTGGCTCGTTCACACAACTCATCCATGCTACTAGGGCTTTTTTTTTTTTTTGCATAGACTGTCCGCAAACTTGCCAGGCCGTAGAGTGATGAGCATTGGATGTAATGCTACCTTTAGGTTCAGATTACGGATCTGGACGACGATGCATCCAAACCTTTCTATGAATTTCTAGAGGATTCATCATTTGCTTGTTGCAGGTTGGCCAGTGCGGCGGACGTCATATGATGTGACCAACTGGTTGTATATTACACACTGAAGCATTATATGAGAATGTCGAAGTTGTCGATGGACCTTGGAGGGAGTCCACTGTACTAGGTCAATATCGCCCCTTTGAGGGACATTGGAAAGACACAACACAAGATTCCATCATCATTGGTGTATAAGTTTACCTGGGTTAGGAAATTATCCAAATGTTTATCCGAATTAGTGGTCCCATGGATGTGAGAGAGAGAGAGAGATCGCAAGATATGTTTTATCGTGGCCCCACGGTGGGTGGCAAATATACTTACCAAAATCAGGAGCTAGGACATGTTAGGGTGGATGTGGCTAAAGTGGGCTCCTAGACTTCACACATCGGCTAGAGAGTGGTCTTTGTTAGGAGGACAAAAGGAAGGACATGCAAAACAAAGGACTCTGACACTCAAATAAGTATATGAGTTAGGAGAGTATTAGAATACATGAGTTTGTGAGCAAGTGTGTGTATGCATTAGCGTGTTGAGAGAGTACGAGGGAACCTAGTACTTATAGTGTGTAGAGGGAGTTGTGTGTCCTTGTTTGCAAGGGCTGTTATAGCCCTTCCAGATATTATCGGCTTGTGGATAACATGTAGCTTAAAGATAATTGCTAGTAGATAATTGTACCTTGTAGATAATGTGTAGCCTTGTAGATAATTGAATACCTGCCAAGAGATAAAGGGATGACATTATATTCAAATAATAGGAGGTTAGATAACCTATTGGTTGGGGAGTCTGACTACTAAGGGTTGGGCGTCCGCGCTCCTACACTAGGGCTGACATGGAGGATTGACGTGTGTCTCGTAGTGCCACGTAGCATGACACATGTATTTTGTGGACCCTAGACAGTACACTCTTTAAAGGATTAAGAGAACAATATGTCTTTAATTAAGATTAGAAAAATTCTCTAAACTATTGTAAAATGGTTTAGTGGCACAACATAGTTTATACACATTTGAGCAATTTACCGAAAATACACGTCGTAAGGCCTATGCTGAAATCCATGAGTTCAGACTTGAAGTTCTTGTTCATCTTGGTTTGTGTACAAGATGATAGACTGTGACAAAATTTAAATCACAACCTTTCTTCTCCATAGCCAAAATAGACCTTATTAGTTAGAATAGGTGAAATTGGATACAAGTTATAACTTATAAGCTATTCATGATTACATGAATAATATGTGTATAAAAGAAAAGTTATGGAAAATATATAAAAGGAGATGCATAGATTATGCTAATCCATTATATGCTTTTTGTTAAGAGCAAAGAAAACACTACTTTTGAGTTGCTTCTTGAATCTTTAGTGGTAAAGTAGATTTTGCCAAGTTGACTTAGGTTACGGGTGCAAACATAGTAAAAAAAAGTTTAATGCATAATCATGGGTGCAAACATGGTAAACTTGACTGTTTTGTGTCCAACACTCTACTTACTTATACTTTGAAAATGGAGTGTTTATACTTTACACATAATAGTGTTTATACTAGTTTACTGGTCATTGTTGAGTTTGGTGCTCATCAATCTTGTATCTCTTTTTTTTTTTTTTTTTTCCTTTTGGTGTTGATTTTGTAAGGGATGGGTACTCCTTGCACCTCTTATGTTCTTTCTTGATGAAAATTTCTTCTTTTTTTTTTGAAAAAAACTATTTCTTTTTCATTAAATAAGAGTTTACATATATGTTGAGTTTTGGCTAACTAAACTTTCTGTGTTTCAGGACGGACTAACTTTGATTTTAAGGTGAGAACAATAATTGTTGAATGAACCATGAGGTATAAAATGATTGAACTCTTACTAATTTTTAATTGCATATCATGAAATTATAGATGCATGAAAATTTATGAAGAATGAATATTAGAAATGAGTTGGATCTCATGTTCACTACCAAAGCATTTTTCATTTTTGATTTTTAAAATGAAACTAATGATGAAAAAATATTTTTTCTTTTTCTTGTTGGAAAGTATACATTTTTTATGTTATAGCTCTAAGTTTTTATTTTTAATATATAATTGGAGAATACATATATATATATATATATATATATATATATATATATATATATATATTACGTAGATAATAAAATTTACAAGTAAAAAATTAATTATTTTAGCAGGGGCTAAAGATTTTATAAATGAAAGTATTTAATTGTTTTATTCAAATACAAACTTTTAGAAAGATTTTTATCATTTTATCAAAATATATATTTTTTTATGTAAACACAAGATTTGGAAAATAAAATAGTTTGATTTAGTTATCTAAAAAACAAAATTTAAAAATAAAAGAGTTTAAATTAAAATTCCTTAGAATTCTAAAATTCCGAAACACAACCTAAAAATCTTATAATTGTAAATTCTTTCCAATCTAATTAATCTAATCTAATAAGATGGAAATCTAAAATCCCCTTCGTTCTCACAGAGGTGGACCTCTATCGTGGACGCGTTGTTGTCGCTCGTTCACTCTCACAGACCCTCGCACAAGCCTCTCTCGTTCTCGTTCTCGTTCTCGCTCTTGTAGATCCTCGTTCGTTCTCACTCTCGAGCTCTTGAGCTTCTTCTCTGGTTCGTTTCTCTCACTCGAACTCTCTCCCCGTTTGATTCATGTCTCTTTCTTAGGATTTGATTAGGCTTTCTTCCCAGGGTTTAATTCAAAGCGATTGAGTTTTTGAATTTGTTGGTTCATGTGCAGCACCAGCCCCAAACTCCTGCTCAATCCTGTAAGATCCATCTCATTTCATATCACTTTATATTTATTTATGCTTGCTTTTGATTATTTTTTTTACTTCCTTTACTAGTGCTAATTGGTGTGAGTTAAGATTATGTAACCAGGTTGTGGCTATGTGCTTGGTATTTTTATTATACTTGCTTTACTAGTATCGATTCATGTTAGTGGAGAAGTACGCATTTTCTAACAGATTAACAGCCAAAAGTATTATGATTACATTTGGAATGGAATTTTGTGTGAGCTAGGAAGTTTTGTGTTGTCTTGGGGGAGAGGAATTGAGGAAACTTCTTTGATACCCTGATAGCATTCAGCAACAGAGGCCCAGACGCATTAGCAGAAAACCCACAGATTGGGAGGAATACGTTCACTAGAATGTTACTTTCAGGCAATTACAGCACCAATAAAGCATTCTGTTATATCTGTTATAGTGGAATTGCATTATCCCTACTTTCTGTTTTAGTGGAATACGTAGTGGTACAGGTGTCAAGCAAGGATTGGGTCTGTTAGCATTTTTCTGTTCCATGTCTATGAGTTTAGACTAGTATGGAAAGAAGAGAAAAGAAGTAAAAAGTTGGTGAGCGTGTAGCGAATAGAAGCATGACATGTGGGATTAAGGGCATATAAATACAGAGACTGGGGTTTTGGCGCTATTTGGCACTCATAAGACATCCTAGGCAGCAGCAGTATCTATCTATTCACTTCTTTGTTGTACTTCCAACTCACTCATCTCATGTACTACCATTTTCTCTTTCTGCAAATTTCAAAATCCATGCTTGATATACGGTGCCATAAACTAAATGTTTGAAATGCTTTTGTTTTTGTTTTGTTTTTTTTTTTTGTATCGCTTTCGCTCTTCTTTGTGTGTTGTGACAGGGGAGGTAAATTAAATTAGGGTTTGTGTTTGTGTGGTTTTGTTTGTTTTGGTGAACATAGGGTTTGTCTGGTTGGTTGGGGTAAAGGGGTATGTATGTATGTATGTAATGTATATGTATATATAGAACTAAAGGTCAGTCTAAAGTCTAAACTTAATTTGTAATTTGCTGTAGCGTATGGCTTCATATGTATCCATGGTGGCATCGTTGCACTTGCACATAAGAAGAATCGTCTTTGGGAACGCACATCCCAGACTTCACTCAACACTCACTAAACCCCAGCTCAAGGCCCTCGTTCTCGACCACTACTCCCATGGCAAGTTCTCCAACCTTATCCAAAACATCGTCGCTTCGCCCCCTGTCCTCCACACCGCATGCCAAAACCTCTCCCCCTCCTTTCCCCCCCCTGACTGCTTCAGCATTCCGGCCACGTGCCGGGAGCTCCTCGAAAACCGCTTCGACGTGGCATCATGCTGCCTCACACTAACTCCCTCTTTCGTTTTGCCCAACTTGAAGCTCAAGGTCGTCATTGAGGCCATTCGAATGGTTCTTGAAATCGTCTACGACGACCGCTTCGTCACCTTTTGCTATGGTGGCCGCGTCGGAATGGGACGACACACCGCCATAAGGTACTTAAAAAACTCCCTCGAGAACCCTACTTGGTGGTTCACTGTCAGGTTCAAGCCTCACAGGTTTCAGCATTTCCATGTCGAGAAGCTCTGTTCTGTTATTGAAAGCAAAGTCAAGGATTCCATTTTCATTGATTTGATAAAGAGGTTGTTTCAATGTAAGGCTTTGGTCATTGAATTGGGTGCGGATTGGTTAGGAAGGGGACTTCCTCATGAATGTGGCTTGTGCTCCATTTTGATCAATGTTTATTTTGATGCCTTTGATAAAGAGATTCAAGAGATGCGTCTTCGGGAGAATCGAGAGAACCGGGAATTGGATCCGAAGATTATTGCTTCGGGTTTGTATTCTGATGTGTTTTACAAGCCGGTGAAGGTGTATGCGGTGAGGTACTTGGATGAGATACTCCTTGCCACATCAGGGTCCAAGATGTTGGCCTTGGAGTTGAGGATGGGGGTTGTCAAGACTTTGGAACTTGGATTGGGTTTGCGTGTTGATAAGGTGAATACCGCTATTCATAGCGCGGTGTCGGAGAAGATTGAGTTTCTTGGGATGGAATTGCAGGCTGTTCCGCCTTCCATTTTGCGCCCGCCAATGTCGGAGAAAGCAATTAGGGCACGGAAGAAGTACCTCAGGCAGAAGGAAGTCAGGGCTCTTGAATTGAGAAATGCTAGAGCAAGGAACAGAAGGAAACTGGGGTTGAAGATATTTAGTCATGTTTATAAAAAGATCAAGCAAAGTGATGGGTTTAAATTTGACTTTAGTATTGAAAACCAGGTCCGAGAAATTTTTAGATCTTGGGCTGATGAAGTAGTGCAAGAGTTCTTGGGGAATATAGATGAGTGTCAAGAATGGCATCGAAGTCTATCAGCTGGCGATTTCCTACAGTTGAGACACATTAGAAATCAATTACCACCTGAGCTTGTTGATGCTTATGATAAGTTCCAAGAGCAGGTAGATAAACATTTGAATCCTATAGAAGCTAGGAAGGCGATAGAGGAAGAAGAAAGAAGAGTAAAGGAAGAAGAGGAACAAAATTATTCAAAAGGAACAGTTGAGGATTTAACAAAGCTCTGTATGAAAGTTGAGGCACCCGAAATACTCATACGAAAGGCTGTGAAGTTGGTTGGGTTTACAAATCATATGGGTCGTCCAAGGCCAATTGAATTTCTTGTTGCACTTGAGGATGCCGATATTATCAAGTGGTATGCTGGCATAGCAAGAAGGTGGCTTGATTATTTCTGCTGTTGCCACAACTTCAAGACAGTCAAAACTATTGTAACTTATCATTTAAGGTTCTCCTGTATCTTGACATTAGCAGAGAAGCATGAATCCACCAAGCGTGAAGTGATAAAGCATTTCAGCAAAGATTTGAGAGTCTATGATATGAATGGAAATCATGAAGTGTATTTTCCTACAGAAAGAGAGGTTAAGATGATGGGAGATAGAAATCTTTCTGATCCAAAACCAGTAGATGGAGCTTTATCTTTGGCTGTAGTAAGGTTGGCATCTGATGAGCCTCCATGTCATTGCATTGCCCATTTCTGTGACAAGACAACTACCGTCTTTTATCGGGTCCATTTGCTGCAAAACAGATTGAATGTCAGCCCATTGGACAAAGAAAAATGGGTACAAGGGATGGGTGTAATTCATGAAAGCCTAAACCGTAAGTGCCTCCCTCTCTGTACTGATCATGTAAATGATTTGTACATGGGGAGAATAACACTTCAAGACATTGACTGTTCTTATTGTGTGGATGTGGACTGACTTTTGCTGCTAAAACATTTTTACTGTGGTTGGCATCAATGATGAGTCCTCTATACTTTCATGAATTTAAAAAACTATGGCATGCTTTCTATTTGTCCTTTGGTTATTCTGATTCAATTTATTTATCCCCTTCTATGATTACTGGTCGGATTGATAAGTGTGAAACTGAGATTTTAGACTTAATAGTGGTTTTGGCTTTTGTGTTTTTGGCTTGTGCTTATGTTGTAAGCAGTTCTTGTGGTCGTGAATTGGTTTTAGCATGTGTTTGGAGGAGACAGGGTCGGTCATAGGCGTTGCAGCTGGATTGGCTAGGAACATTATGACAGGAATGGTGGAAGGAACTGTAATGATGGTTGGTGCATGTGAAGGTGCGATGAGTGGAGTAGGATTTGTGGGGAAAATTGAGGTTGGTGAGTTGTTTGTGTATTGTAGAATTATTCGGGTTAGGCACTTCACTGCCCAGGTAATTTGACATTTGTATCTTATGTTCTAATGGATTTTCAAGATTTATCCAATAGGCTTGTTACCCCATTCCCACAAAGTAATAAAATATTTAGCTGTTTTTCTTTGTATATGGCTGGCTGATTATCATGTTAGTAAATATTTGTTCTAATGGCTTTTCAAGATTTATCCAATAGGCTTGTTACCCCATTCCCACAAAGTAATTAAATATTTAGCTGTTTTACTTTGTATATGACTGATTATCATGTTAGTAAATATTTGTTGCGTCTCAATTAAAAATTAAGGCCAAGTACTGATTTTGCATTTTAAAGTATTTCAAGGATTTGAATAAGAACTAAGATGATATCCTAACTGCATTGTGAACAATTCTGATATCCTCTGTAAGATACTACCCATATCCAATTTCTGAATTCTGATAACATTCCTTTTATTATATTGTAAATGGTTTCGTAATTCCTTCCTAATATATCAACAGGAGTTCAGCGGGTTGCATTGTCTACTGCTGCAAATATGTGCAAGAAGCTTCCTTAGATGCAGCTGATTTTGTGATGGAAGTTGTTTCTCTTCTGACAAACCTTCAGTACCATGATTCCAAGGTTCTGGAGCACGCCTCTGTCTGTTTGACTCGAATAGCTGAAGCTTTTGCGTCAAATTAGATGAATTGTGCAACCATGGACTTGTAACACAAGCTGCCTCCCTCATATCTAACAGCAGTTCTGGGGGTGGTCAGGCTTCTCTCAGCATGCTGACATATACTGGTTTAATCCGACTTCTTTCAATCTAGTTAGTTTTATTTTGGATTTTCTTTTCTATATATATATTCATTTCTTGGGGATATGTATATATTTGTACTATGTTCCTTGCAGGAGGAAATTCAATCGGAAATCAGTCCTTCCATGGAGAAAGGAAGAAAAGGTTTTATTTCATTTATTGTCATTGAACTTTGTTTAAGTTCGGTCATTGTATTTTTCAGTTTGAAAAGTGAATGATTTACATCATGAAGTATTTTATACCCTTGTTTCAAGTTCTTATGCTTGGTTTTATGTTATTTGTTAATCATGGTCAGTCTAGTTTCTATTTCAACCGAAGATGTAGAAATGTGGTTAAGGTGATTTCTATACTTAAAGAACGTGTCATAGGCTTTAGCAAAAGAGAAATATCAAAAGAAAGGGGGAAAAGATTACTATTGAATATAATAATTGAAGATTACTATTATATAATTGATTAATGACAAAAAAAAAGGAACTATCAAATATATTAATAACAAGGCTGGCAGAGTTGTCTGATGGTTGTGTTAATTGCCTGCTTTCACTGTATTAGTTGACCTTATATCCTCTAAGGATAGTCACTGAAAATTACTACCTATGACTGTAAATCCATTTTTATAACTACGGCAGATAATAGTTTAATATACTGGATTCTAGAAGATGGAAACTCTGTCTACTTGGCCTTGGCTTCATATGTTTTTCTCAAGCATGTGCTTTCTAGTGTCACAGCTGAAAGAACATAGTGCCTCAACCTTATTACCTCTTTCTTAGAAGTTAAGATTGGGCCATTGTAAGAATTGTCAGTTAAAATTGATAGAAAATTTCAAGGTTTAGTTTTACTTGTGTATGCTTTATTAGGATTTTGAGTGAAAGACTTAAAGAGGAAGAAAAAGTGTAATGATTAATTTCTTATTCTGTTACTTGAGTTTTAGCAGCACGTGGTTCTAAGAGAAAGCGCCGAAGTTTCAAGGATAAGGATCACTATATAAGTTCAATTCCAAAAAATCAAGTAAGTCACTATCTGTCTATCTGTATTACTAGTCTTCATATTTATCTGAATTACATAGTTCATACAGATATATACTATATCCTGTGATGGTTATGCTTTTGAAACTAAAAAGTTGGCTACTTATATAACTTGTCTCTTGCTATCATTCTCAGCATATGGAGGCTGGCCTTTCAGTAAAAGCTAATGAAGACTTTGCTTCTAATAGGTAATTTTTTCTTTTATTAATTGCTTGTTATTTGCTATATTTTTTTGGGGGGCAGGGGGTTAGTGTGAACCAAAACATCCTGCTGGCCCATATATAAATCATTAGTTAAGAACCAAAAAGCTGGAACTATAAAACTTTTGGCTGATTGTGTTTGCGCTTTGGTGTTTAATTTGTTTGCTAGTATAGTATGTTGTGACTTCAACATACCATGCCATAGAATGCTTTCTAATGGGTTTAGCTTTTGCTTGTTTGGCTTTGGTCCTAATGATGTTCAATATTTTTAGATTGGAAGCAGCTGTCCTCGATCTAGTGGCAGATGATGGTGCTGGCATTCAGAAGCAAAGATCTATGTATCACTGGGATAAGGTAATGCTAAAGTTGTGGTTGAATTATAAAAGAAGACAAAAAGCTATTTTGGACATTATATTTTTTTTTGAAAGATTGTCATTTATCTCATAAAACTTTTTGGTGTCAGAGGGGTAAAAAGTGCATCAAGTTAAACAATGGTGATCGTGTTGCTGCAAATGGAAAGGTACTATATTTATAAGGTCCCATCGTTTATGCTGGTACTTGGCAAGATGAGATTCTCTTATTCACCTACCAGTAAGAATTAGGACATAACATTTATATTTTCTATTCGGGTTTAGATAAAGACAGAGAGTGGTGCAAAAACAAAGGCAAACAAGACTGGTATATATAAGAAGTGGAAAGAGCGCTCACATGGTAGGATATCACTTAAAGGGACAAATAATGGTGATCCTCAGGAATCAACAAGTTTGGCAGGTACTCAGTTTGCTTCTCCCTTTGACTTTTATGTTGGATGAACACTGTTTCATTGATAACTAGTATTTATCATCGAGAAAGAAATATTGTAGGAGACTGCATGGGTTATTGTTTCCCCATTAAGAATTATCACGACATTTGCATGTAAAATGCCCATATATGTGTTTTGGCTTTAGAAATTGGTAATAGAAGTTTACTAGACTCAGCAATGAAATATGTAAATAGAATAAGCTTGCACAAGAATCAAAACAGCTTTTACATTGTATAGTTTGTTTTGCTTTTCAATCACAAGGGTCATGCTTAGTAAGCATCTAAATTGGTTTCATTATAAATTTATAATAATTAAAAGTCACGAGCAGTGATGAGATTTACATTGAAAATCATTTTCATAGCCAATAAATTGATTTACCTTATTGGTTGTATTATATTTTAGTTAAAGCTGCACTAGACAACTATTCCTATATAGCATTTATTTGGACACCTTATTGGTGTAATGCTGCATGATCTCTGGGCTGCAGTCCTCATTGATATTTTGATTTATTTAATATACAATTACCATTTTGAACTTTACCATTACATTTCCATTATTACTCAATTATGCTATCTTCAATACACACACTTGCATTGGTTTTTCAGCCTCTTACATCAATTTTTGCCTCACATTACTTATAACGACTTTGGTCTCACATTTCTTACATCGGCTTCAACCTCAATACTCCTATGTTTAACATGGGAGAAAAAGAAAAAAAAGGTCTTCTATGGTTTAATTATCACATTGATCTTAAAAACACTTAATACATTGGCTTTGGCCTTACTTCTCTACCACATCAGCTTTGATCTATAAAAGCTACATGTTGTAACTTTATGAATTCATGTTATACAGGATCTTACCAAAGAGGTCGTAGGAATTTTAAAGGCAGCAAGAAGCAGCATTGAATGCCCAATGCTCATCTGCGTTCAGAACTCAAAGATATGGATCAAATTCGAAAGGAGAGGCAGACAAAGGCCAACAGGGCTTCTTATATAAAGAGCAAGTCGACAAAGGGTAAAAGGTTTGGTAAAAATGGTAAAAAAAGAAAAGGCAAATAGAGTTTGTTTGAAGCTCTAGAAATTAATTAGTTAAAGAGAAAAGGCTTGCCAATGAATTTTTATAGGAGTGGGGGGGGGGGGGGGCAGAAACCCAACTGAGAAAAAGTGACTTTTTGATTTTGTGTTTTTTCTTGGTTCACCAACAAATTTTGTTTGTTCAAAGTAATGATTCTTGCACTTGTTGCTGTACATGGATCACACACCTGTGCACTTCCTTTTATCTTTGAAATTCCCCTTTGTGCTTTTGGTGTTCTGTTGGTGTATTTCTGCTTCAGTTTAGTTTGGCTAACTATCAACTTAGGCAGTATTAAGCGATTTCAATCTTTAGTTTGAAATAAGCATCAAATGTTTGAAATGAAGCGGACTCCAGTTGCTTATTTCAAATGACTTCTGTTTTCGTTTGTAATAATGTCAGTCGAAGAATATGCGGTAGTATGATTATTACTGCAAATTATATATGGTAATTATTTGAAATTGTTTCTTGTTTAATACTAATTGATAGAATTTCTTTCTAGCTATAAATTAAATATTAATTTGATAAAGCAAGTATCTGAAACTTGAAAGTGATATCGGCATAGTAATTTTATCCATTCTATTAAGTGACAATGGTTTCATATGGTCGATCAGACTTTTTTTTATCCCGGACTATAATTAAAAATCCTGATGTAAGGCATGGTACATGCATGTGTTTTATATAAATAGGAACCAAATCATATAGGCCTAAGCTATTCACGTTCCTCTTTTACTCTTCGCACTTTTTACCATATATTTTGTAATTTTCTTTGACAAAAATATCTTTTATGAAAATTATATAAGTGTGAAAAGTAAAAGGCAGGTAGGTAAAATAAAGAAAAGGTCTTCTCTTAAAACTCACATCGTGGGTCTCTCGAATTTTCCTAGATTGCATGTCGCAGACCTTTTAGGACTTTATCAAACCCATAAAGAATATCACACTAAAAAATTAGCTTTAATGTAATAAATAAAATTCCAAACGAATTTGACATCAAATAAAATATTAGCTTTAATGTAATAAATAAAATCCCAAACGAATTTGACATCAAATAAGCTCAAAATCACATTAACAATGAGTAGCAACAATTCAAATAATGTTCATATTCATGTTTAAATAACTTCAAATATAGAACTTGCCAGGTCATGAAAATTAAAGAGTTTGTCCTTGTGTATTTTCTCGGTTTATTAAAAAAATAATTAAAGTAATAGATCTGATCAATACTAATAAACATTTTTGTACATTATGCCTATATTTGTAAATATAGGTTAAATAAAAAATTAAAAATCATTAATTAAATTTATAAAAAAATATTTATCAATAACAAAATATAAAGTTAAAATTTTAAAAATACATTCATTTATAATTTTTGTTTAATTTTTTAAAAGAAATAATATCTTAAAATTTTATAAACTTTTCGTAAACAAAGTGTAAGTTTGTAAGAAAAAAAAAAAACAAAAAGCCGAAGTGCATGATGTGGTAGTCATAGTTGTCAATACCGACGTAACGGAGACCGTTATTCTAATGTTTATATATATATATATATATATATATATATATATATATATATATATATATATATATATATATATATATATATATATATATATAAGTTCAAAGCCTTAGTCCCTCTAAACTAAAACCTGAAGTAATTATAAAAATAGACAACTAGACATTAAAATTCAAATAGACAAATGCAAGTTTCTTAATACTAAGTTATTAATCAGAATTGTAATCTTCATCCTCTTCAAGATCCAAGTCATTATCTTCTTGAAAATCCATCACTTTCTCTATTCATCACCAGCAAGAACATAATCATAATTAATTTGAAGTTCAATAATAAAATTGACAAAAAATTATTTTAATAAAAAATTGAACTCATAATATTCAAATTATTCCATCTTAAATTTTAACATGTCACTTATGTCAAATAGTTCAACAAAAATATAAAAGGAATGTATGTCAGAATATTCCCTTGCCCAAAACATAATTACGAAACATGTGTAGTTTTTTCACCATAAAATAATCAATTAATCACCATAAAAAATGAACTTATTACCTTAATAAACCTGAAATCTTATTTTTTTTATTAAATTATTGAAAAATATGAAATACAATTAATAGTTCTTCAATTTCATGCACACGGTAAAGCGTCTTCTTGTTTCTCATAAAAAATTCAACTATAAAGTACAAATTCAATTAAATTATAAATATCCCCTTCACTTTCAACCCGTACTCTCTCTGTTTCTAAATCCCCCTCACCAATTTTCGCACTCGAGAATTTTCCTGGAAAATCTCACCCTCTTCAATTTCTCAGCCCAGAGAAAGACCAACCAAAAAAACACTCCAATTCCTTCTTAATTCTTTCCCGATTTGAAGGATAGAGAAAGAGAAAAGAAAACAACAACAACAACAACAACGCCTTATCCCACTAGGTGGGGTCGGCTACATGGATCAACTTCCGCCATAATGTTCTATCAAGTACCATACTTCTATCCAAATCATTAAGTTCGAGATCCTTTTTGATAACCTCTCTTATAGTCTTTTTGGGTCTTCCTCTGCCTCGAATTGTTTGTCTTCTCTCCATCTGGTCTACTCTCCTCACTACAGAGTCTACCGGTCTTCTCTCTACATGCCCAAACCACCTAAGTCTATTTTCCACCATCTTCTCTACAATAGACGCTACTCCAACCCTCTCTCTAATAGTTTCGTTTCTAATTTTATCCTGTCGAGTCTTACCACACATCCACCGCAACATCCTCATCTCCGCTACACCTACTTTATTCTCATGTTGGCTCTTGACCGCCCAACATTCTGTTCCGTACAAAATCGCCGGTCTTACCGCTAAAAGAAGAAAAAAAAAAGAAAAAGTTAATGGAATCATTGGGATCTCCGTCTTCATCATTCTGGTGCTACCGTTGCAACCGCATCGTTAGGGTTCCACAAAACGACGTCGTTCTCCTCTGCCCAGATTGCAACTCCGGCTTCCTAGAAGAGCTCCAAACGACGCCCTCACTTTGAAATTTCCAATGCTTCAAAGTAACGGCACGAAAAATCGCTCCAAAACCCGCGCGGCTCTGCCCCGCACCGTCACAATAGCGACCGCTCCAGCCGCGACACAAAACTGCTCCGCTACTGAGGTGCCCGTCGCGGATAGGGGTCGTTCCACTCCGCTCCGCCGCTACGGCTTCTATTGACTACATAGGTAGACCTATATATATATGAATGAATATGGTTGAAAGGATATCGAAAATTTACCAAAAATCTATCCTGCTTCTCTCTTGTCTTCTGAAGGGGCCCTTCCTGACCTCAAATACACGAAGTTTTCTTGTTTTTACTCAGCACCCTAACATACTCACCTTGGATTGGTTTTTTTTTTTTTTTTTTATCAGCCAAAATAATATGTATATATTAAGGGAGTACCAAAGGTACTAACAGGTACAAGTTTCAAATTACATATATGCTACTATTCAAATCAACCAATTGGTAGATCCAGAGCAGAATGTAACCACACAAAGAGAACAATATATATATTTGACCTACAGTGCTACGGACCACTAATGCGAAATCTAGACCTAAGATTTGATACCACTAATTATAGTGAGTGGTAAAATCCTTCTCTAAATATTTCAGCCAAGACCATAACAAAAACATTGCCTCATCCATCATTTTGTTTGCCTTGAAAGTGTTATTAGAGAAAACTACATTGTTTCTGTGGTTCCAAATAGTCCAAGTCAATGCTAACCACCACCATTTCCATTTAGTCGATGTCATTCCTTCATATGACTGATTCATGTGCTAGATAAAGTGTTGTCTTGGGTGATGTGGAAAGACAGCCACCAAAATTCACCTAGGACAACGATTCCCATCAAACCAGAAGAACTTTGTTGCAGTGAAAGAACAAATGGCCAGCTGTCTCCTCCATTAATCTGCAAAAGGGACATAAATAATCCTAGAACTCAATCTGCTTCTTCCTCAAGTTGTCTCTGGTTGGTAGTTTGTCCTTGAGTAATCTTCAAGCGAATATAGCCATTTTAGATGGAACTTTAAGCTTCCATAACTCCCTATATTATTCAACCTGGGCCTCCTCTACTACTTGTTGTCTAAGCAAACTGTATGCACTCCTAACTGAATACTGTCCACTTGAATATGCCTCCCACATCCAGTGGTCTCCAATGTGAGACCGAATTCTGAACCCCTCCACTTCTTGTATAAATGAGACCGCCATGTCTATCTCACTATTGAACAATGGTCTTCTCCACTTGAGATCTCATTCCCATCCTGTGTCTTTATGAACTCCCATATGCTGAATTAATTGATTTTGCTGATCCGATATGTTGTATAACCTAGGATACTTCTCTGATAGTTGAATGTGTCCCCCTGTCCAAGTGTCTTCCCAAAATTTGAACTTATCCCCACGTCCAACCTTCCATACTATCGATATGTTCAACCGCTGCCCCTGCTGTGGGTATTGAGATAGAATCTTCAAATCCCTCCACCATATAGATTCAATAGTGGGTCTTAATGCTTCATTTAGACTCCTCCAACCGCCATATTTTGATTCAAGCACCCTTGTTCACATTTCTCCCTGATTCTGAAATAGCTTCCACTTCCATTTGCCCAGCAGTGATGTATTGAAGGAGCGGATGTCTTTAACCCCCAAACCTTCTTCTTCTTTTGGCAAGCACATCATTTCCCATCTGATCCAAGCAATTTTGTTTTGTTCAGATGCACCTCCCCAAAGGAAATTTCTTTGTAGCCTCACTAGCTTGTCCTCCACCTTTTTAGGAACCCTGAAAAAAGAGAAAAAATAAATGGGAATGGATTTTAACATTGAATTTATGAGAGTCACTATCCCCTCAAAAGACAAGTGTCTTTGTTTCCATCTTGCTAATTTTCTCTCACATTTAGAAATGATATGGTCCCAAGTCTGACATCTTCTCGGATTGGCACCAATGGGGATGCCAAGATATGTGAAAGGAAATGACATCAAGCTATAGTGGAGGTAATTGGCTGCATCACTAATCTACTGTTCCGACACTCCGAAATCCCCACAACTACTTTTAGAAAAATTAATTTTTAAGCCCGATGCAAGCTCAAAAGCCCTCAAGATAGCCTTGATTGCTCTAACATTCTCCATAGATGCCTCCCCAAAGAATATTGTGTCATCTGCATACTGGAGGAGGCTGATTTCCACTTTGTTTGTACCTGATAGGAATCCCCTATATAACCTTTTGTATATAGCATTGGTCATTAAGCCATTAAGACCTTCAGCAACAATATTAAACATCATAGGTGAAAGTAGATCTCCCTGCCTAAGCCCTTTTTGGGGTATGAACTCATATGAAGGGCTTCCATTAACCAACACCAAGACTGATGCTGATTTTAGACACCATTCAATCCACTGAATCCATTTTGAGCAAAAACCCATTTTTCTCATCATATAACTCAAGAACTCCCAAGACACAGAACCGTACGCCTTCTCGTAATCAACCTTGAATATAAAACATGGATTTTGACATCTGTTAGCTTCTTCAACCACTTCATTTGCAATCATCACACTATGAAGCATGTGTCTGCCTTCTATGAATGTTGATTGTCGTTCATTTATGAGGAAATGCATAACCTTCTTCAATCTGTTAGCCAGAATCTTAGCAAGTATCTTATAAGTGCATTCTATCAGTGAGATAGTCCTGTACTCATTCAATACTTGAGGATCCGCTACCTTCGGGATTAATGCTATAAAAGATGCGTTGAGACCCCTTGGGAAAACTTCGTTGAGGTGAAATTCATCAAGAAATCTTAGGAAGTCAGATTTGATGATATCCCAAAATTGCTTAATGAATTTAAAGTTAAGTCCATCTGGGCCCGGGCTCTTATCACTACCACAACTCCATACCGCCCTTTTGACCTCCTCTTCTTGAAAACGCTCCACCAACATGTCATTTTGCTGCATGTCAATGGTCTGGAAGCATATGCCATCTAGCCTTGGTCTTGCATGATCATTTTCTAGGAACCGCTACAAGAAGAACCTCCTGACTTCCTCTTTGACGATTGTTGGCTCATCCTTCCACGAACCATCAGTCAGCACACCATTCAAGCAATTAGATCTGTGCCTAGATTAATCATCAAATGGAAGTATCTGGAGTTACAATCTCCCTCCTTAATCCACTTGGATCTCGCCTTTTGTCTCAGTAATGACTCGTATGCCTGAGCTGCCTCCCACAACTCCTGTTGAAGCTGGTTTCTGACTTTTCTCTCATGATTCTTTAACTGCCTATTAGTTGTCTCCTCTTCCATCTTATTTAAATCCTCCTCAATTTTCTTGTAGGTGTCCCCGAATTGTTCCCTGTTCCACACCTTGATCTTGTCTTTGAGGGCTTTAATTTTCTATTTTAGCACATATCCTCCCCACCCACTTTGATTATTAAGTGACCAACTATCATGTACCACTTTCTTGAAGGAATTGTCTGGAAGCCAACAATCTAGTATTCTGAAAGGCTTTGGACCCCAATCAACACAATTGGATCTAAGCATTACAGGGCAATGATCTGAAAAGTTCCTACGGAGCGTGAATTGAGAGGACCCAGGGCATTTGGAGAGCCATTTTGGAGAGACCAAGAACCTATCAGCGGTACCATTTGGTCTGAACCATGTAAATTGCTTACCCACCCAAGACACTTCTTCAACCTTCAATTCCTCAATCCATTCATTGAATTCCTTGATACTTCCATCCACTAGCCCCCTCTGACAGGTTCCCATTCTCTCTGAAGTTGTCCTGATGTTATTGAAATCCCCTAATAGGCACCAATATCCTCCAGGGTATTGATTTTTCAACTGTTTAACACTATCCCAAAGCACCCTTTTATTTTGAATATGGCAGGGAGAGTATATATTAATAATGTGCACTGGTTGTGTCTCTTGGCGCCATTTGCCTGTCACCATGATGAAGCCTAATCCTGAGATTTTGTTTTCTACCTTGAACGATTTCGCATTCCATATGCAGAGAATGCCTCCGGCTGAATTAAATGAGGGATATGATTCCCAACTAATTTCATAATCCCCTCATAAAGCTACACACATTTACTTTTCCACTATCTCCTTTTTTGTTTCTTGAAGACACAACATGTCTATATGATGTTCATTGACCATCCTTCGAATTGCTGGCCATTTAACCCCCTCCCTAGCCCTTTCACATTATATGATATAATATTCATTGGGTCTGCCTCTTGATCCCCACTCTATTTGCCTCCTTGTCATATCTTTTTTCCATTTTCATAATCTTCTAAACATAGTTCCTTTGTGAAGTTCTAGTAGTCACCCCCAAATCTATAGTCATGCTCCAAATCTTCTTTGCTTCTTGACTGATATTTTCTGCTTGGTTTTCTCTGTCGGACTTTAATTTGGGGAAGACTTGGTGATGCTGCAATATGCTATTTAATTGGTCCTCTGATTGATTTTTATTTAATTGGTCCTCTGATTGATTTTTATTCTTTTCCTGCTGATTTGGGTGCATATGAGTTTCTGCTTTATTTGTGGCAGGCCGCGGCCCATAAGCAACACCCCCATGGCCTAATTTCTTTTTGCCTCCCCCTTTTCGATAATACACTAACCAAGGGCTAAATTGGGTTGATATGAGGCTGTTTGGGCTTGTCTTGTGGGGGTAAGCTATTTTAGTGGGGGTGTGAATATCATTACTCAATTCCACTACTCGCTCCACCTGTCTGTCACGTGGCTCATCCCTATCAAATTTGAAATTGCCTATGTCTTCAACGTTCAAGTCTGCCCCCATCTTTCCACTTCCATGAAATTTCTCTCTGCTATCCTCAGAAGCACCTCTCCCCTTGTGCCCTTTATCCCCCTTTTGGTGCAAATCTGTTTGTGCTAGCACTGCCTCCTCCCTATGGTACGACTGCGCATCATCCTCAGTGGACTGGTCACTATCATTTTGTGCATGTACCCAGCGGGTAATAGCCATATCCGCCAGATCCAGTCCATCGCCCGATCCAATGGTCCCCTTCCATGAATCCGCTTCCTCCGAGGCCCGGTTTGAGCTGTTAACTAGCTTTTTCGGCGACCGTTGCACCGGAGTGGTCTCCCACTTCTGCTGATTGACATCGATATTCACTGATGCACCGTCCTCTGATGGTCTTTCCGTCAATGCTTGTGTTGCGTCGTTCCATCTGCTTTGTGCCTCCTTTCCCTCCATAGTCGTCTCTTTGCCTTGTGCAGGGCTTGCCGACATGGCTTGCCACTTGCCGTAAACTGAATTGTTTTCTGCCGCCGCCGTCCGCACTTCCTTCGCTCCGGCCAGGTGTTCTTCATCGTTCTCTTCCCCCGACGCAGTGACACCTCTGCTCGATTCCCCTGAAGCCGCCATTCTATTTTGCAGTAGCATGCATTTCCACCACGTTGGCGGGCTGTCTCCCCATGTCATTCTAGCTTCGCTTTCCTCCAAACAAATCTCCTCCGATGAGCTATGGTCATTCCATTGCTGGCGCCGACAATTGACACATGATTTCCCGCTTTCCTCCACTATGTGTACCACATATACTTCTCCTTGAATCTGTACATTCACCATGTGTTGTATGAGTGGCTTCCATGGCGTTTTGATTAAGATCCTTGCCATATCCAACTTTCTTTGTTCCTCTACATCATCATTAGCGTCCACCATATTGCCGATAGAAGACACTATCTGTTTGATGTGATGTATGTCCCACGCTATCAGCGGTATTCCCCAACAATGCACCCATGTCAGTCTATAGGCAAGCCTTAACTGTGAATCCCATTTTTGTAATGAATTAAACATTTCTCCCCATCCTCCATCTTCTTCCTCCATCACTCGCTTAGCCTTTTCTTCTGTGAGACCAAGGAGCAACACCATATCATCCCCGATGTACTTCGGAGATATGTTTTCTCCGATATCCCACAACATGCCATTCTCTAGCCTATCAAAGAGGGCCAGGTTTTTTAGTCTCCCTACCCAAGCCCCTTTGAGCCATTGTTGCCATGTCACCAGTATGTCAAGGATCAGTGATGACCTCGAGCTAAGGCAAATGAGCTCCTCCTTGTGTGGTATTCTCCTCTGTTCTGTTTTTGGCATCTGCCTCCTCACTGCCTCCGTGTACGACCCTTGATGAACGCTCGCCTTTGTTCCTGGTTTCATGCTTAGGTACATATTTCTACTCCCTTCTAGATATTGTTTGCCTTCAGCTCTTCCCCTGACAGCTATTTTTGAACTTGGTCTCCCAAATTTAGGAGTGTTGACATACATCTTTAGCCCTCCAAATACCATACTGTCTAGCTTCTTTTCAACCTGGTGAACATCTTGCACCCCTTTGAATCTTACAAATCCATATCTTTTTCCATTTCTGTTTCTTTTCAGTGATATGAAAATCTCCCTCACATCTCCCACCTGCTTGAAGTGGCTCTATAGATCTTTTTCCGTTCTGTCTTCAGGGAACCTAGTGAAATAGAACAAATTTACATCCTTGTGTTCTCTCCAATTAGCTCGCAGGTAGCTGTGATGATAACCATTCCTTTTCCGATTGATGTTCAGACGAGGACCTTTGTCGTTCTCTCTCTGACGCTCTCTCTCCTATTCCTAACTCTCACCCACCCACATTTTCTCTCTCTACTGTTTCTCTCTCCTCTCATGTTGCTTCTTTGACCCGTGAATTTCCTTGGATTGGTTAATTGAAATTTGTTTTGAAGATTGACAAGGAAAGGGGAATATACTTCAAGATGCTTTTGTTTTAATCCTGGGGAGATGTAGAGAAGTTTGCTATCTATAAATACCTTTAGTTGTGTGTTATTAATGCCATGTTTTTTAATCCTTTGTATGACTAGCTAAATGCTGAAGTAAAAGTGCCTCCCTGCGAAATCTAGAAATAGAATTTCAGTGGTCTAACAAGTGATACCATCCATCTTTCAAATTGTGACGTCAAAGATCAAGCTGGAAAGAAAATTTTTGAATTTTTTCATTGCATCATGTGTATATAGCTGTTGTTTATTTTGGGTCAAAACAGATTCTTATGTCATAATATTCTTTTGTAACCTGATCTTTCATTCCTAGGATAAACACTAGGAGCACAAACATCATGCCAGCTGCAGGTTTCTTGTTTGATTCTTTGCGTGTTGTCAATTTAAAGTGAAATAGCGAGTCTGCTTTATCATTTTTGCTTTGGGGCTTTTATAAGTATGACTTAGTATAATTATTTGACACTAAATTGAATGTAAAATAACAATGACAAAGATGTTGTACTTGGAGTGTGGATCAGCTTGGTACTCATCCATAATGGAGCTTGTGCTTACCTTTACTTTTGACTGCTTGATGTTTTAATGTTACTCTATTTTGTTTTCCATTGTTTTTATTAGTTGACCCTGAAACTTTTCCATTTTGTGTGTTGGTCTGGTTTTCATAGCATTGATTTATCCCTGGAAGAAAGTAAAGAAAGAAACAAAACCCTGCAGAATAGAGCTCTTTGTGTCTTTTAAATTGAATTGAGGATGGGAGACGAAGCAAGTGAAGAGCATCAAAGGTCGCTAGCTGCTCCTTTCATATTTTTCGTGGTTCTCACATTTCAGTTTGCTTCCAATTGGATTGATCATTCAAGAAGGTCTTCTCCCTCCTCCATCTTTTCCTTTTTCAATATTCTAACAATTTAAGCATGATTCAGATAATGCTTCTAATATTGTTTGGATGATTGGTTTGAGTCTTGAGATATATCTTATTTGGCTCACCTTGCTCAATTGGAACTCAACTTGGGTTATTGGATTTTTATGCTAATTTCTTTAAATGGTAAAGATATGTGGCATCCATTTCACATTTATAATAGGGAATTGGAAAACAGTTTGCTTATATGCTGTTGGTATTTTAAACAGAACATTTAGGGAACATAGTTTTCACTTTTCAAAACTTGTCTAATTCCTTGTTTTTGTGCAGTTGTTTCCTTGAAAAAATAGATAGGATTTGTAACAGGGTTCTGAATTCCCATGTTTGGATTTAGCAATTTACCTTGTTTAGTGTAAATGGATAATAGGTCTCCAAACCAGAAAAACTCAAAATAATGGCGCATGGTACAAAACCATAACACTCACACAGAAGGTGCAGAAATTGAGTAATATAGATAGGTGTCAGAAACGGGGAGCAAAAATACCTCCACCCCCAAGCTTATAGCTGAAATACCCTTGATTCCCTCTGTTACCCGCATCTCTCCCATGCTCCCCTTTATCATTGATCCATTCCCTAGTAACAGATTCCTCAATGTGCATAACTGTATGCTCTGCTGAATGGCTGCCACATGCCCCCTTCCCTTTTCTACATATACCCTCCAAACTCTTGGACGACCACAGCGACTCTGGTCCTGCATTTGCTTATTGGCCGCATCAGTGGAGTAGGATGAATTGACATTAGACCAAGATTCATCTTCATTGTGATGTAGTTTTTGACTTTTTGTGATCTAGTCTTGAACTTTTTCATTTTGAAATTTCTACTTGTTTTCTTATGTCCAAGAATGAAGAAAACTTTCATGAAAGTAAATCCTTCAGTAGGATAGTTTGAGGCTGTTGTAGGATTGCTTTAATTTCAGAATGCAATATAGCTATAGCTAGGGGATGTTTTATTGTGTTTCTAGACTAAGGGCATTAATGGTAAGTTTGTTTGGACTCCAATTTAAATTCACTACTTTCATCCAAATGTATGGTTTTATAATTTCATCATTTGGCTGTGTCACCAAATCTTATGATAATGATAAGCACACTTGAGCCAAGTGTCATTAATCTATACATCAAAAGATTGTTGCCTTTTCATGGGCAAAATTGACCCTTTGCATGGTGCCCGGGGATTTTGCACTCTGTTTCTACCTTAATTTTCAATGTTCATTACCTTTCTAACATATTGACTGTTGATTATGACATTAAGTTTTTTAGTTGTATGCTTTTGCTTCAGAGTGGATCTAATGAAGAAAAAGAAACTAAGTTGCGTGTAGAAATAAAAGAGCTTTTGAAGGAGGCAAGCTCACTGTCGCAGTAAGTGACTCATGCTTTGGCCATTATCTCCTCCCATGAAAAGAAATGTGTCTTGGAATTCCAAATTCAATTGTTTTTATTTCCTTCTATTTATGGTTAGAACCAATTACATCCTTCCATATTTTTGTCTCAACTACTCCTTACAAGGGGTGGAAGCTAGTAGCCACACCCCCTCGATCAAAAATTTGTTCTATACTTTTGGTTAGGTATACATTAAAAAGATTATAAATATATTACGTAGGTAATTGTTAGAATATAGGAAAATATCTCAACATATCTTTGCTTATCGTCTTGGAATAGTTTTCTTATTTCCTCATGATATCTTAGAATTAGTCATCATGTTTCCTTATCATGATTTGCTTCCCTAATTAGTTAGGATTATTATTAGTATAAACAACGGTTTGTACTCTAGGTCTTTGAACTTATCAACACATCAATACATTGTAATCCATCTTAGTTAATACTTAATGTCAATTCAGTATTTCATTCTCTTTTATCTCTCTTCCTCCTTCACCTTAAAACCATAATTTCAACAATAATGACATGTTTTCTATTGACACACTGAAAGATTACATGTAATTTTCATGTTCAGGTCAAGGAACTCACTCTCCTAATGATCAATGTCATTCCACACAACAATCAACTAAGGACTCTTTTACCTTCTTAGTTGTATCTTGAATAAAATTATTTGGTGAAGCCTGAAACACCATTTATTTTCATTACTTGTATTTTGTTTTCTCTATGTTTTTGTGTCTACTTCCAGTTTTTAATTAAGGTTTCAGACCAGATGAGACGCATTATGAAAATGTTTAAAGAGCAATAGAAATATCTTACATTTAAATCTAATATAAACTTTGAATATTATATGTTTATGTTTGTGAGAGAGATAGAGTACATGAGTCATTTCATTGTCCTCTCAGGCCATCAACCTTCGCACAAGCAGCAAAACTCAAGAGACTGGCAGCTGCAAAGGAGAGAGAACTAGCAAAGTGTGAGTTATTTACTCGAATCATCTCATGTTACATATTGCATTCTATGTAAATGTAGACTAGACTGACTTTGTAAATTTAAAATTGAGTGATGGAACAGAGAGTACAATGAGAAGAAGAGAAAACAGGGGGGAAAAACTACGTAGAGAGACACAAATACAGAAAACAGGAATCAATAAATAAGAGAACAATGAGGATATGATTACAAGAGAAACCTGAAAAAAAAAACTGAACAAGAAGAAAAAAAGCTGCTAGTTTGGTTGCCATGTGGTCACTGTAGGGTCACATAGGGATCATGCAGTAGTCACAACTCACAAGGTAAGACAGGTGACAAGTGAAGCATGCTAGTTATGAACTTTGGAAGGGTTTTCTACAAGATGAAACCTTCTTTTACCCAAAATCCAAAAAACCACCTTCATAAAATGCCCATCTAATGTATATTTTAGTTGCCATTCTCAGTATCTTGGACACTGTTAGTATAGTAGTACTGTAGTGCTGTGAAATGCTACTATTATGGCTGCTATGGATGCTACAGTGAAGTGCAATGCAGTGCATATAGTGACCAGCGGCCACAGTCACTATAGTGTGCTATTGACAACTATGGTACATACAAAAAGAGAGAAGGATAAAAACTC
This sequence comes from Glycine max, assembly GCF_000004515.6. Taxonomy (NCBI): domain Eukaryota; kingdom Viridiplantae; phylum Streptophyta; class Magnoliopsida; order Fabales; family Fabaceae; genus Glycine; species Glycine max. Next base: position 26,261,598 of record NC_038252.2, read on the forward strand.
ACCCTTAAGTGGAAAAGAATTTGAATATGATTGAACTTTGATAGTAATGAAAGGTATTTTTAGAGTGGAGCATATAAAGATCTACTTTCACAAAATGGTTCTTTTACTATCTTTAGAGTGAAAGTGATTATTTGCAAATATTTTTTTGCCACTAGGCTTATGCAATGTTCGGATAAGAGGACTTGAATATAATGAGAGATATTTTTGGATGAAATGCTTAAGTGTTTTCTCAACAATCAGCTTCTCATATATATATCAAACTTAGCTTACAAAGGAAGCTTTTACAGAAAACTCAGAATAGCGCAGATACAAAAAATAAAAAAGAAGAATAGTAGCCTAGTACAATAGGGATATAATAACCTATCTTCTAACATTCCCCCTCAAACTAGAGCATATATATCATATGCACCAAGCTTGGAACATAAAAATTGAATCTTAGGTCCCCCCAATGACTTAGTCTAAATATCTGCAATTTGATCATTAGAGCTAATTTTTTCAGTACTAATTTCCTTAGTTAACAACTTTTCTCAAACAAAGTGGCTGTCAATTTCTATGTTTGGTTCTTTCATAGAATACTGTATTAGAAGCAATATGAAGTGCTGCCTGATCATCCCAATATAGTTGCATCAGCTAAACTTCACAAAATTCAAGTTCTTGGAGTTGTTTGACCCACATCAGTTCACAAGTGGCTAAAGTCATGTTCCTATATTCAGCTTCTGCACTAGATAGAACAACAACATTTTGTTTGTTACTCTTCCGAGAAATAAGATTTCCTCCTATGAATACACAATATCCAGTAGTAGAGCGCCTGTCTATAGGAGAGCTTGCCCAGTCAGCATCACAATACCCAATAACATGGTTAGTTCCCTTGCCTTCATACAACAATCCCTGTTTTGGAGCCCTTTTAATGTACTTAAGAATACAAATTACAACATTCCAATGATCAGTGTTGTAACATCCCATTTTTTTCATAAATAAATTTAAAAAGTTTTTTAGTAAAAATAATAAAAATAAATAAATAGAGTAAATAATAGGTCATAAATGCCCCTAGCTATAAATAGCAACATGCTAGGTTTTTCAGACTGACTCCTCAGCTTTCTCTGTCTCTCATTCTCGTTTTTCCCCTTCTTCTCTCAAAACCCTTTCTTTTTCCCGCAGCTCACTAAACCTGTTTCAGAAAAACGAAGATCTCGGACTCATTCACCATTAGATCGTCGTGAAATTTAAACACCAGGATCACAACCCAATTCCGAGAATTCTCAGCGTTGGGAATTTCAAAATCATGTCTGAGCTTATAGGAAAATCATTCGCATTGTAGCCTTTTAATTTCCCGCAGAAACCCAAAATTGTCTCGGTAAAACTATGATCCCGGTTTCGTTAACCGTTGGATTTTCATGAAATTTGGATATGTTGTTCGAAATTCAACTGCGCACACTTCCACCATTGGGATTTGCGAGATAATATTCGCGGAGGGAGACAAAGGAATCGCATGAAGACAGTACAAGTGGAGGTTTCAATCTCTTCTCCGTCTCTCTGACGTTTGGAAATTCTATCGGAGCAGTCGGAGGAATAACTGAAGGAATCTCAGGGAACCGCTAGAGATGCTGCTATCGCTGGCTGAAGACACGTGAGTCCGCTCAAAGATAAGGGATGAGTTATTCACAATTGGGGATTAGTGAGAACATGTGTAGGGATCCTTAGAGATATCAATTGGAATGAGTTTTGGGGTGTTTTTGTAATTTTCATTTTATCCTTATAATAATTACAGTGAATTATATATGTTTGACAAACCAATTGTTGTGAAATTGATATGCTATTGTGTTGAGCGTGAACCCTATAAATCGAGCATTTTTCCAATTAATATGAATTGATGAAATAAAGTAAGGAAAAATTTAGAGAGAGATATTAATTTTGTATTTTATCTTTTTCTTGCTTTTTTTAGGTTTTTATATATAATTTAAAAAATTAATATCATAATTGAAATTGACCAAAGTGTTCATATAATTATTTAGAATTTGTGCATTGAAAGCTTACTTTGATATTTGTGATTCAATATGATGTATGTTAGCTTATATATATAGAGGTAGTTATTTATATTAATAATTTATGTAAATAATATTGTAGAGTGTTATAGTATGATTCCAAAAATTATTAAGTGTTGGAGTTTGAGAATATTATGGTTAAATTTGATGAACATGTGTGTGTTGTACCTTATGAATATCATTAGGAATGTTATGAGATGGTTGATGTGATGTTAAAGTGTGGACATGATATTTGATTGTGAATAAGTGGATGTGTTTAACACTTGATGTTACATTAATTATATTGTGAGCTATGAATTATACAATAACCCGGCCAGTGTTTATGCGCAGTGTTAAAGAGAAAGTGTAGGTTCCTAGTTAGGAACCAATGTTAAATTGTAGCGCAATTGTGTTAAACATGTTTGAAACATGAGTGTGAGGTCGTGTAAATGCGCAGTGTTAAAGAGAAAGTGTAGGTTTCCTATTTAGGAACCAGTGTTAAAGAGAAAGTGTAGGTTTCCTATTTAAGAACCAGTGTTAAATTGTAGCGAAATATGTTGTACGTGTTTAACACACGAGTGTGAGGTCATGGGTATTGTATAATTCATGAGCAGTGTCTGTGTGGTAAAATGATTTTAGGGGTTGAACATGAATCAGGAGGGAGAGGCCCTGACGGACTCTTCGGAGTGTAGGCCTTGGCGGTCACCGGGTTTGAGTGCTCCTTTAAGCCTATGCTGATCCCATATGGTTGGAGCATTCTCGCAAAACATCGTGACCTTGACTGGTCTTCCTATGATCTTACTTAGTGAGAGTGACCTGACAAACCCATTGTGTGGTGTGTCTTGTTATGTACTCCTAAGCGCCCCAGGGTGGTTTTTCACTGACATGGTACCACATTGCATATAGGCTTGAGTCTTAGCATAGCTGTCTCATGCGCTTGCTAATTGTTTATTATGAAATTGATGTGTTATTATGTCTTGATCAGAGCGTGTGATTCTTGTGTAATGTGATTGATGATTGAAAAGTGAACTTTGAATGACAAAGTGGTGGAATTACGTGAATTACGTGTAACTAAGTTTTATTTGGTTTATATGATATGTATATCTAGTTGCTTTGTTTCTCTATTAGTTAGGAATGTGATAACTCACTCCCCGTGTGTTGTTTGTGTTTGGATCCTGTGATGATCTTGAACTTTGTGTTTGGGGAAGCAGATGACTAGGTGAATTGCTTTAAGGAACCATGTGCTGAAGGATGTCGGGACACAACGCTCTGATAGGATGTGACATTGGGGTATAGGGTTTTATAGACGGCCTTGTTTGAGCCAAAGTGAATTTATTATTTATTTAGAAAAGTTTTATGATGATGTTAGAAAGGTGAATGTGAGCCTGTTACCTTCTTGAAAGGCTTGTATTTAAATATGTTTTAAAAACTTGAATTAAGTTTTTTTTTTAATTATTTCTTTTATTATTAGTACATATATGTGTGGGGTAGGGTGTCACAAGTGTGAGGAGCCTTCATAAATTGACTAACTACCCCAACTGGAAAAGAGATGTTAAGTCTAGTGATTGTAAGATAAATGAGTTTCCTAACTAGTCTCCTATACCATTTAGGATCATTGAAGGGTTCACCCTATTCTGCCATCAACTTTTGATTTGGGTCAATGGGACTGTCAATAAGCCTACACTTAATCATGCCTGCTTCTTTCAAGATATTCAAAGCATACTTTCTTTGAGAAATAACAATGCATCCGTTTGATTGAGTCACCTCAATACCAAGAAGGTATTTTAGACACCCAAGGTCATTTGTCTGTAAGTGGCTAAATAGGTGCTTTTTCAGTCGATAAATTGTAGCAGCATCATTCCCTATAATAATTATGTCATCAACATAGAAAATTAGATAAATAGACTTTCCTGTGTGACAATAGAAAACTGAATGATCTGCTTCACTATGCTTCAATCCAAAAGTCTATACAATTTGACTTAATTTCCCAAACTAAGCTCGTGGAGATTGTTTGAGGCCATAGAGAGATCGACACAATTTACAAACTAACCCCATTCCCCCTGAGCATCAAACCCAGGGGTTTGCTCCATGTATATCCCTTCTAGGTCACCATGTAAGAAAGCATTTTTATTATCCAATTGATGAATAGGCCAATGGCGAATGGAAGCCATAGCAAGGAATAGATGGACTGTGGTGAATTTGGTCGTTGGAGAAAAGGTATCACCATAATCAAGACCATATATCTGTGTGTATCCTTTTGCCACCTATCGAGCCTTAAGGTGATCAATTCACTATTAGGCCCAACCTTAATAGCATACACCCATCTACAACCAACTGTCTTCTTCCCAAGAGGTAGGGGAACTAGTTCCCATGCGCCATTGCTTTCAAGAGCCTGTATTTCAACAATCATGGCTTGTTGCCATCTAGGGCGATCAAGTGCTTCATGGATATTTTTAGGAATGGTGAGAGATGATATGGATGAAACAAAGGAAAAGTAAAAAGGAGATAACTAGTGATAACTCAAACAAATATAAATATGATGAGAATTTCTGGTAGTTGGAACTGCTGTACGTATATCTGAAGGTGACGGACAGGAAGCAATGGACTCTCCATGTGACATAGGACTAGATAACTCTGTGTGTGTCTCATATTGGTGAGTAGAGTGAGGCGATGAAGAAGGCTGGAAAGGCTGGTTGGAGAGGTGGCTTGACTTGGGTCCATATAGGGAGTTCATGAACTAGAGACATTAGTGGATCAAGTGATGGGACAGGTAAAACTTGTTGGACAAAATTGAAATCTTGCATTAAAGAAGAGAAAAAGGGAGTTTCTTCAAAGGTGACATCTGCAGACATGTAGTATCCTCTAGTCTGGTGAGTAGCATCGATACCCCTTTTGTTGACAGTAGTCAAGAAAAACACATTTAATGGCCCTTGCAGATAGCTTGTCTTGACCTAGAGAAACATCATGAACAAAACAAGTACAACCAAAAATACGAGGAGAGACATAAAATAAGGGTTCATTTGGTAATGTAATTGAGTAATGATTTGTATTCTCAAGAGATAAAGATGTCATCACCCCAATGATGAACAAGAACATTTGCACCAAGAAATAAGGTACATGCAGTTTCAACTAAGTGTTTATTTTTTCTCTCTGCCATACTATTTTTGTTGTGGTGTATGAGGACATGTGGCCTGATGTAAAATGCCTTGTGTGGTTAAAACAAAGAGAGATTAGAGGAGAAATATTCTTTGGCATTATCACTCCCAAGAATCTTAATTACTTTTCCAAACTGGGTCTTGATTTCATTAAAGAAAGACATGAATATAGGTAAATGTTCATATTGATCTTTCATTAAATAAACCCAGGTACATCTAGAGTATTCATCAATAAAGGTAACAAAATACTTGAAACCAAAAGATGTGACTCGGCTTGGACCCCAAATATAAGAGTGAATAGTGTAAAAAACATAATTACATCTTGTTTCAGTTCTATTTGGAAAAGAGGACCTAACATGTTTTCCTAATTGACACGACTGACACTACATGAAGCTTGCTAAGATTTGGAACCATTTTCTTCAATTTTGACAAATGTGGATGACCTATGCAATCATGGAAAAGTTTAGGAGACAGAGATGCAAAACAAGACATAGATGGTTAGTTTCAAGATATTAGGGGCCTCTGGATTCATGTCCTAGGCCAATCAACTGACTTGTACCACGTTCCAGTATAACAAAGGAATCAGCATCAAATGTTTCAGAACAATTTAATGATTTTGTCAATTGACTAAGAGAAACTAAGTTGAAAGGACAATTAGGAACAAAAAGAACTAGATCCAAGTTTAAAGAAGAATAAATGGAGACTTTTCTGACTCCTTTAGATGTGACTTTGGTGCCATTTGCTAGGGCGATCAGATAAAGAAATTTTGGAGGAGAAATAGAGGTGAATAGAGAGAGTCATTACCGAAAATATGATCTGAAGCACTTGAATCAATTACCCATGGAGCGCTATCCACAAACTGAGAAATGCAAGCTGTTGAAGTATTCGGGCCTGAAGATGATTGAGCTTGATTATTGAACTTCAATCGAAGGTATTCTTGATACTCCTCTTCAAAAAACTTAGTATCAAGTGTTTCTAATTTGGTGACATTTCTGTTTTATCAGGCCAGCCAATTATGTAGTAGCATTTGTCTTGGGCCTTCATGAAAGGTTCCAACCTAAGAACCCAACATTACCAATAGAGATAATGGAGATCCAGGACCAGATCTAGGTCCAAGGAGATCCACGAGTTGTTCTGTATTGTCACGACAAGTTTCCAACAAGGACTAAAACAAAATTCACTAATTTATCAGCAAACAAACAAAAATATTGTTAATTTATCAAGGACAAAAATAAAATATAAAGAACCAAAAACAAAATTGTTTTATTGGGGGCTCAATGCAAAACCTAAATTTATTAGGAAGCAAACATAAAAATCTGGTATTTATTGGAGATAACAAACATATTTAAGCCTATTTTATAATCATAAGTTCACCCTTGTGTTAGTTTTGTAAATGTTGCGTGAGATGTTTAATTGCCTATATATGAAATTTAAACATTTTGGAATGCAAATAGTATGGTGCTTGGCATGATGGTATCAAATATTGTACTGCTTAAAGCAACAGACTTTTACCCTAAAAAAAGGATTATGGAACACAGGATTCTGGTTGGGGCAATTATGCATCCACTCTTAGATAGCTTTTATTTTACCTAATTTTTATGAATATAAAGATAAATCTGATATCTGTACAAATGCAACATAGAGATTGTAATTGTTTATCAAAATATTGCAAGTGTTACTTAATCCATTGCAAAACAGATTCCTAATGGTTGGAGAGACTGCTTCTGAATTAGATCTTTTTAAGTTGGATAGGTAGAATTAGATGTAGTCACATCAGAATTTATGTATTATTTGTGCCGAGGTTATGGTGAAAGTAGCATTATTCTATTTTATCTGCTAATTCTATTTAACAAATCTAGCATTTATAAAAAAAAATTATAGTTTTAACTAACATTCAGGTCAAAGTTTACATGACAAGGATAATGATTTGTATTCAAAAGTTCTGCTCATCTCAAAGGTATTTCCTGGTCGAATATTTGTTTTTAGGTTTACTTTTTTTTTTTTTTGCAGAGGCCGATTGATATGGTGGTGTGATGCAGGTTTCAACTTTCAACATATTTAATTCTGCTTATCTGGTTTTGGAGTGTTCCTGTCTCTAGCATATCTCAACAACTTGTGCAACCATTTGGTAATGGAATTATGATTAATACATTAATTTTACTAGATTATGTTACAAACTCTCACTCATTTGGATTCGGCTGCTGGGTTGCTTGCTGTACAAAAATCTGCCTGTTTTTTTTATTTGGATATTTGTATTATACTATACTTACTAGTTGAGAATGTTAACTTTTACCATTTAGTTACCTTACCTTTCATCTTAGGTATAGGCTATAGATATAGTTTTTCTATTGGCTATAATTATGGATGTTAGGTTTACTTTTAATTATAGATACAAACACAAAATGAATTGTAGTTAGGGTTATGTATATATTTATAGAGGTTGAATAGACATAAGTATTTACTTTTTGTTTTGATTTTTTTTAATTTAAATTTGATACCATTTTTTTAAATATAAAAGAATGTAATTTTTATTTCAATTAATGTGCTTAAAAACATGTGCTGCATGGAAAAAATACACTAGGTTTTTCAAATAAGGACCTAGGGGACAAATGCATTTCTCATTGCTTCTTATTATTGGTTTATTATACATTATTTTTCCGGGAGATTATTATCTTGGAGGGGTTCAAAATAACAATATCATGGTAAGCAATTGCTACTATTCTTGCCCAGTTGGAATCAGTGCAGATTAAATTTGAGGATGAGGTGAAGGCATTGATTCTATTGTCATCGCTACCGGATAGTTGGGCTGCAACTATTACTGTAGTTAGTAGTTCTACAAGGGAGAACACATTAAAGCTTAGTGACATCCGTGACTTGATCTTAAGCGAATATGTTCGCAAGAAAGATTTAGGAGAATCTTCCAGTCATGTTTCCAATTCAGCATTGAATACTGAAGGCAGGGGAAGGACTACCCAGAAGGGTCAGAATGGTCAAGGCAGGTCAAAGTCAAAAGGGAAAGGTCAAATAAAATTTCAAAGTGACATTACTTGCTGGAATTGTGACAAGAGAGGTCACTTTAGCAATCAGTGCAAGGCACCAAAGAAGAACAAGTCGCACGAAAACAAGAAGCATGATGATGATGAATCCACAAATGCAGCAACTGATGAACTTGATGATGCATTAATTTGCAGTTTGGATAGTCCAGTTGATTCATGGATCATGGACTCAAGTGCGTCGTTCCACACTACTCCCTTTAAAGATTTATTTTCTAACTATATTTCTGGAAGATTTGGGAAAGTTTACCTTGCAGATGGAAAATCTCTTGACATTGTCGGAAGAGGTGATATCAACATCAAGACCTCCAGTGGATTCCCATGGACATTGCACAATGTCAGACATATTCCCACCTTAAAGAGAAATTTAATATCTATAGGGCAGTTGGATGATGAGGGGCATCACACCACTTTTGGAGATGGAGCTTGGAAGGTAACAAAAGGCAATCTCGTTGTGGCTCGTGGAAAGAAGCGAGAATCTCTTTACATGATTGCAGATGAGGATATGGTAGCAGTTACTGAGGCTGTCAATAATTCAACCATGTGGCATCAAAGACTTGGACACATGAGTGAAAAAGGAATGAAGCTTACGGCAACAAAGGGTAAGCTATCAAGCCTGAAGCATGTTGATGTTGGTGTTTGTGAACATTGTATCCTTGGAAAGCAGAAAAAGGTCAGCTTCTCAAGGGTAGGGAAGACTCCTAAAGTTGAAAGGCTAGAATTGGTGCACACAGATGTTTGGAGGCCAGCCCTAGTGAAATCTGTTGGAAATTCACGTTATTATGTCACCTTTATCGACGACTCTACCAGAAATGTATGGGTTTATTTTCTTAAAAATAAATCTGATGTGTTTTCTGTGTTTAAAAGGTGGAAAACAGAAGTTGAAAATCAAACAGGTCTAAAGGTTAAAAGTCTGAAATCAGACATGCGCAAAATGGTGTTGTAGAAAGGATGAATAGAACCTTGAACAAGAGAGTGACGTGTATGCGGATCCAATCTGGCTTGCCTAAAGCATTCTAGGCAGAAGCAATAAACACAACAACATATCTCATCAATAAAGGACCATCAGTTCCTTTGAATTATCAGTTGCTCGAAGAAGTATGGTCTGAAAAGGAGGTAAAACTTTCACATTTGAGAATTTTTGGTTGTGTTTCATATATACTGACAAACTCTAATAGTAGAGATAAATTGGATCCGAAGGCGAGGAAGTGTTATTTTATCGGTTATGGATCTGACATGTATGGCTACAGGTTTTGGGATGACCAAACCAAGAAAGTTATCAGAAGCAGGAATGCTAGTTTTAATGAGAACTTATTTTATAAGAACAAATGTTTTGCAGAATCTACATGTGTAGGTAAACTATCAATTTTTTTTGAGAAAGCAACACTTGAAGAAATTTCAGAAAGTGATGTAGCCAACAGAAACTAGAGTACAAGCGTAGAGGTTGAATCAGATCCATAACCATCAACTCCTCCAAGAAAATCTAGCAGAATTTCAGTACCACCAGATAGGTATTCCCCTTCATTGCATTATTTGTTGTTAACTGATGCTGATGAGCCAAAATGTTTCAGTGAGGCTACGCAGGGGAATGACTCTATTGAGTGGGACCTAGCAATGAAAGATGAGATGACATCCCCTCATAAGAATAAGACGTGGTCTTTAACTAAATTGCCAGAAGGAAAGAAAGTGTTACAAAATAGGTGGGTCTATAGGCTAAAGGAAGAACCTGATGATAGAAGAAGATATCAGGCGAGACTTGTGGTGAAAGGGTTTCAGCAGAAACAAGGAATTAATTTCACAGAGATCTTCTCTCCAGTTGTAAAGATGACTACCATTAGAGTTATTCTGAGTATTATAGCTGCAAAGAATCTTTACTTGGAGCAGTTAGATGTTAAAATTGCATTCTTGCATGGGGATTTAGAGGAAGACGTCTATATGACCCAACCAGAAGGTTTTGAAGTGCCAGGCAAGGAGAATCTTGTGTGCAAGCTTCATAAAAGTTTATATGGCTTGAAACAAGCACTGAGGTAGTGGTACAAGAAGTATAATGAGTTTATGAGCAACTCAGGATTCAATAGATGTGACATGGACCATTGCTCCTACGTTAAGAAATATACTAATAGTTATGTTATCCTTGTCGTATATGTTGATGACATGTTGATTGCAGGATCTAGTATGACAGAAATTAACAGGTTGAAGCAGCAGTTAGTAGAAAACTTTGAAATGAAAGATCTTGGTCTAGCTAAACAAATTCTTGGTATGAGAATTCTTAGAAATAGATCAGAAGGAATTTTGAAGTTGTCTCAGGAGAAATATATACACAAGTTTCTTGACAGGTTTGACCTTGAAGATTCTAAGACCAGGAATACCCCTTTGGGATCTCATTTTGAAGTTTTCAAAGAAGCAATCTTTGCAAACAGATGAAGAAAAAAGTTACATGTCAAGAGTACCATATGCATCAGTAGTCAGGAGTTTGATGTATGCTATGGTGTGTACCAGACCTGACATAGCACATGCAGTGGGAGTTGTCAATAGGTTCCTATCAAATCCAGCAAAGGAGCATTAGGAAGGCGTAAAGTGGATACTCAGATATCTGAAGGGTACTTCGGAGATGTGTTTGTGCTTCAGAAAAAACAATCTCACTTTACAGGAATTTTCAGATGCAGACTTGGGAGGAGATTTTGATACCAAGAAAAGCACCATAGGCTACATTTTTACTTTGGGAGGTACTATTGTGAGTTGGAAGTCTAAACTTCAAAATAGAGTTGCTCTCTCAACCACTGAAGCCGAGTACATAGCTATCTCATAAGCAGCTAAAGATATGATTTGGCTAAAGAATTTTCTCAACGAATTAGGAAAAGAACAAGATAATGCTTCAATGTTTAGTGACAATCAAAGTGCTATAAGTCTTGCTAAGAATCCAGTCTTCCATTCTAGATGCAATCATATTCAATTAAGATACCATTTTATCAGGGAGTTGATAAATGATGAAGACTTATCTTTGTTGAAGATCTTAGGATCAGAGAATACAATAGATATGTTGACTAAAGTTGTTACAACTGACAAGTTGAGGCTTTGCATTGCCTCAGTTGGCCTTCAAGGATAATTGAAGATGAAAGCACTACACTAGGTAAAGAGTCAATGAACTCATTGCTTACAAGGAGCTGTTAGAGTTTGGAACTTAGATCCCAAGTGGGAGAATTGTTAGAGTTTTGTGGTCTTAGTCCCACATCGCTTGGATTGTTAGAGTTTTGTAGTCTTAGTCCCACATCGCTTGGTTTGTAAAAACTTGTGTCTCATTAATGTTATATATAGAGACACCTTGTAAGCTTTTAAATGTGCAAGTAAGAAAAAGTTCTCTTAGTGTAGCCGTGGACGTAGGCACATACATTGTGTGCTGAACCACGTTAAAACTATGTGTCTTTTCTCTCTTCCATTTATTCCTTTCTCTTCTTTTTATTGTTCTATACTAACAACTGGTATCAGAGTCGATGGTTCGACTTGGTGACTGGTTCAGACGAGTAAGATGGCGGTGATGGATCCTAGCCTTGGGGATCCCTTGTATCGAAAGTCTTCCTGGTGGTGTGTTCAAGCAGCGTGTCCCGCAGATGGAGCGAGGGTGCAAGTAATGGCTATACTCGTGGATGACTTCCCCTCAAGGGGGAGGCTACCATGTGGAAGAGACTCACATTTGAGGGGGGGATGTGTTGGAGTACAAGTGTGAGGTGAAGTCCCATATTGGGTAGAAGTGGAAAGGTTGAGCACCATATAAGTGAGGAGAAGACCCATAAACTTGAGTCTTAAGGTTTTGGGTTAGAGTATGATGTCAGGTCTCTTTATGTGGTGGTTCGTGGTCCACAGGTGTACCCCTCGAATCTCCCCAACAAATGACCTTATGCATAAGTTCAAAATAAGCTTTTGGAAAGTTAATATGATAAAGTTTATACAAATTAACTTATAGAAAAACTTTTTCCTTTTATTTTTTTCTTATTTTTTGTCTTATAGATGGTTATAGAGAAATTTATCCAAATAGACCCCTACTATATTTTGACTTGAAAGTAACACTTATGTAAAAATGCTATAGAATAAAAAACATTATCAATTCCTTATTTCATTACAAACCTTTGATACAACATTAACAAACTAAACATTCATGTAATTAAGTAATATCAAAATACATTAGTTTAAAATAACCAAACCAAAAAAGACTAAACAAATTTGACTACTAACAAACATACAAATGGTTTAGTTGTTGTATTTGAAATGTGAAAATGTTTAATGATGCATATAAATAATTACAAATAGAATTAATGAATAACATATAAGAGGTTGATATAATCTAAATTGAGTAGGTTTCTTAAGAGATAATTTGACAAAACTATTTATAGATTGGTAAAATATTTCCTTATTTTAAGGTTTCTTGAGTACACTTTGTCATACCCTAATTTCGTCCAGGGATTATTATTTGATGATATACAATCTTTGATTGCCCGCTTCGAGATACTTGGCACCCTTTGTTGCACAATATGTGAAGTCCCGAGACATGCCGAAAATCAAAAGGAAGCAGGCTTACGTGATCCGTGAAAATTCCGTAATGTGACGGAAATTGAAAGGAGGTGTTTTTCGCAATCCGTGAGTTTTCGTAACTTCTTCGAAAGCTAAAAAAGAGTAAATACATAATCGTTAAGATTCGTAACCTTGCGGAAGGAAATTAAGTATCGTTACGAAATTCGTAAAGTTTTGTAACGTTACGGAAAAAGAATTACCAAAAAAAAGGTAAAAGGGGGTGTATTTAGTAAAATGGGGGTGCAAATAGTAATTTTTGAATCTGGGCCCTTCTAGAGGTTTCTGGGCAATTTCTTGCTTAAGGTTGAAGCAACCTAGCTCGCCTGGGCGAGCTAGGTGGCCACCACACCCCCCATTTTGTTGAAAAATAGGATTCCGGGGCTTCCAGGACACCCGTAATGCTTCCGTAAAATTCCCATAACCCTAAATAAGAATATTTAACTTAATAAGGGTGAGAGTGAAGAGAAAAAGAGAAGAAAATCAAGTCCTATATGCTTCCGTAAGGCTTCCGTAACTTTTCCGTAAATTACGAAAGAAGGGGGGGTGAACTTTTCAAAATTGGGGGGGGGGCAAATAACAATTTCAAAAATTTGAATTGGCCTTCCAGAAATTTTTTTGAAGCTGGATTGCTTCTGGAGGAAGCAACCCAGCTCGCCTGGGCGAGCTGGGCGGCAACCTCCTCCCCCTTTTTCCTATAAATAGGCTGAAGGGGGCTGTTCTAAGGATCCCGGATGCCCCTGGTGAGGTATTTCAGCTGTTTTGGGTGAAAAAAATTGTTTCCGTGAAGAAAATCCAAGCCGAGGTGTTTCCGTAACGCTTCCGAGATGTTTCCGTAAGCAAATCCGTGAAGGTTTTTCCTCCGTTATTCATCGTTCTTCATCCGTTCTTCGTTCTTCAACGGGTAAGTACCTCTAACCGAGCTTTTCAATTCATTCTATGTACCCGTGGTGGTCCACATTTTGTTTCATGTATTTTTATTCTCGTTTTCATTCGCTTTCTATATCCCCTTTTGACGTGCTTCAGTCATTTATTTAAGTTGTTTCTCGCCTAATCTAAAAATAAAATAAATTTCCACCGATCATTTGAATTGTATCATCCGTTAATTTCTGTTAAAGAGAATTTCGACCGTTCGGTCGTGCCGTAACCACGTTGGAAATAAAAAAAGAGGTAAAATAATAATATAATAATAAAAAATACCTTTTAGTAAAATAAAGCGAAAAATCAATCAGACGTTTTCTCTTTGGGATTTCTCATTCTTAATTGAATTGACCAATAACTAAGTGAAACTAAGGCTAAAATCAACTCGCCTAGTCAAGCACATCCACAAAAAATAGGGTTTTAAAAGTTTATCATTTCAGTTTCTTACCAAGTAAAATGAATCATTTTTAAGGTCCAATGCCTTAAAATGATCACCTTTCAAGTAAAAAGAATCACTTGATTCACGCATAAGGAAGAACTACGTAGGTCTGATTTCCTCTTCGATGGAGGGTACGTAGGAGCAAGAGCCCCGCTTTTGTCGACCTCAAAAAATAAAAAGAAATAAAAGTTAAGATAACACAATTCCACAATTCTAAAAAATAGGTTGTTGTCCTTTGAGACAAACGTGAGAGGTGCTAATACCTTCCTCAAACGTAAATACAACTCCCGAACTTAGAATTTTCATTTTGACCGGTTTCCTTCAGTTTTTCCGACGTTTTCCACAAATAAACGTTGGTGGCGACTCCGCGCATCTTTCCTCCTTTGGAAAGCGCACCCATGAGCCTCGCCTTCGCTCGCCCGCAAAAGGGCACGTTGCGACAGTTGGCAACTCCACTGGGGATTTTTTGTGAGTTAGGCCTATTCTAAGGAATTGTGGAATTGTGAAACTTCGTGTGTGCATTTATTGAACTGTGTAAAGTGTAATAACTGCTGTCTTTTTTCACATTTTTTCACTAAGCACCCACGGGTTTGAGTAAAAAAGGGACCATATACCCGAGTTCATGAGAACTTAAGGAGTGGAGGTGAATCTATGATCATGCTAGGTCTCCGACTTGCTTGATAATAGTGAAACCTCGTCTAGAGATTTCTCTCTTTATAATATGTTGTCGCTGGTATTCCATACCGCCACAATATTATTATCTTGAGTGATGATACCTCTAGAAAACAGCCGTGTGAGTTATGAATCATTGGGAATAGTTATTAGAGACCCCTAGATACTATCTTGTAGGTCCCTAAAATAAGGGCACGGAGCAAACACGCTACGTGCCGTTTTAAACACTGCCATGCATGTAGTCCTAAATGTCATATATGCCTTTGCTTGTAATTATTTATGGATATTGTCGTACTCTGTGCATCTCCCTGTTGCGCTTTTGCGCATCTGCATCATGCCGTCACACATGCATTGTATTTGGGTCTCGTCTTTTGTCGTGGGAAGTCGAAAGATCCATATCGTCTTCTTAACTACACACATGGGGCACTGCGCTTCCAAATGCGTAGTAAGGAGAGATGATTTTCCGGGCTCTCATGTCCGTAAATGCATTCATATCATGCATCGCATAAGCATCTCTTCATGGCATCATAATGAACATATCGTTCCTACATTTGTTCGTTATCATATTCCAGCGTCACATTTTATGAGTCATTGCGTCATCATGCATATGTGTTCAACAAACTTTTTGATCTACAAATTGCATACTACTTGTTTTCATGTTTGCTCATGTGTGACCCTTGCGTTTTCCCCTGCAAGACAAAAACAAGAAAAGAAAGCGTGAAAATTCACGCTGCATTCTTAGTTGCATATATTCGGTACCATGAGCCAATCGTGTTGGGATCATAAACCCATTTCACTTAAAAACAAAATGATTGAACATGGTACCTAATGCATGGTTAACTAAGAAAGGATGTTTCTTCGGGCATCTCCATCTCATAATTACATTTTCCATGCACTGCATGCGTATTCTCGAGTCTTTCATCCCTATGAAATGTTGTGGAAGTATTGGCGATCAAAATTGCCATTCCCTGGATTATGGGGTTGAACCAAGCTCGCGCTTTTACGAAAAGGTTCATCGAGTCAAGTTGAAGTATGGAAGTAACCATCTTGCAAAAAATTGGGGCAAAAGATGGATCGTGTTACATCGCTGCTTCGTCTACTGCCAAACACATTTAGGGCTGTCGATGTCCCTGTTACTTCCAGTTTCACCTTAACGAAGATGTCATAGACCAAGTTGAAAATCTAAATTGATTCAACCCCATATCCTGTGTAAAAATTCATAATACTTCAACTGTGCATCATTCGCATACATCCATGCTTTTCATTGGTTGCATTGTTCATTGCATTCTTTCCTTAAAAAAAAAAAAAGAGAAAGAACTTAATCATTGTTATAAAAAAGAAAAGAACCCGCTTTACGGTGCCCTTACCGAACTTGTGCTAGAGCTAGAGTAATGGGTAAAGCAGAGGAGGTGCAAGAGAAGGTGAAGGCCGACATGGAGGCCATGAAAGAGAAAATGGCCACAATGATGGAGGCCATGATGAGCATGAAGAAGATAATGGAAGCCAATGCGGTTACAATTGCCTCTACCAGCACTGTTGCTAAGGTGAACCCGATGCCCCCATCTGACCTCAACCAAATGAATCATCCAACCTCAGCTATGGTAGGCAAGATTTGGGAAGTACGGGCGGCCCCCATGATGTGCAAATTCAAAACGAGTACGCCTTCCCGCCATATGGCTTGCCTCTCAACTATACACCACCCAATGTGGCGTACACTCCCAATAAGAATGTCAATAATTCCACTCCTATACCCATTGAGAGCCAACAACCTCAAACTGATCATGCACATGTCTCTTAAACCGTGGGGGAGACACATGAAATTCCCCACCACAATCTAGCCGACTTCAAGCCTTGCCTCGGATATGCCACGGAAGGGCAAGCAGTTGGTGGTATACCCCTACAAAACCCTTTGGAAGGTCCTCAGTATCACCCACAACTACACCTCTTGCATTCCACAACAAGTAAAAACCCTCATGCTATGGCAGAAATGGGAAAGTTGGATCATCTAGAGGAAAGGCTCAGGGCCATTGAAGGAGGTGAAGATTATGCCTTTGCTAACCTAGAAGAGTTATTCCTAATACCCAATATCATCACCCCTCCCAAGTTCAAGGTGCTGGACTTTAACAAGTACAAGGGGACTACTTGCCCCAAGAACCATCTAAAGATGTATTGTCGGAAGATGGGGGCATACGCAAAAAATGAGGAATTGCTGATACATTCCTTCCAAGAAAGTCTTACTGGGGTAGCTGTTACCTGGTACACTAACTTGGAACTTTCCCGAGTCCATTCTTGGAAGGACCTAATGGTTGCCTTCATTAGGCAGTATCAGTACAATTTTGATATGGCTCCGGATAGGATGCAACAACATAACATGTGCAAAAAAGGGGCACAGATCTTTCAAAGAATACGCCTAAAGGTGGAGAGACCTGGCAGCTCAAGTGGCATCTCAATGACGGAGAAAAAAAATGATAATGATAGTAGACACATTACCAGTATTCTACTATGAAAAGATGGTGGACTATACACCTTCAAGCTTTGATGATATGGTCTTCACCGACGAAAGGATCAAAGTGAGTCTAAAAAGAGACAAATCTGATCATCATACTTTGATAAATGCCAAAAAAACTAGGGCAAGTGAAGAGGATGAGAAGGAGGGAGAAACCTATGTTGTGACTGCCATTCTTATACGACCAAGTTTCCCACCAACCCAACAATGTCATTACTCAGCCAATAACAACCCTTCTCATTACCCACCACCCAGTCATCCACAAAGGCCATCCCTAAAATCAACCACAAAGCCTACCTACCGCACTTCCAATGACAAACACCACCTTTAGCATAAACCAAAACACCAACCAAGAAATGAATTTTGCAGTGAAAAAGCCTGTAGAATTCACCCCCAAATCCAGTGTCCTATGCTAACTTGCTCCCATATCTACTTGATAATTCAATGGTAGCCATAACCCCAGCCAAGGTTCATCAACCTCCATTTCTCCGAGAATACGATTCGAACGCAACGTGTGCTTGTCACGGAGAAGCCCCGGAGCGTTCCATTGAGCATTGTAGGGCTCTGAAGCGTAAGGTGCAAGGTCTAATTGATGCTGGCTGAAATTTGAGGAGAATCACGTGTAAATCCTGACATTGACAAGAGATGTCACACATGGGGCAATTTTGAAAGTTGTTGTTAGATGTCTCTAATGACTCATCAGGATTTTCAACTTTCACCGGAATTGGGTGCAAGCCATTGGTCTACTTGCTCAAGCGACCTGTGCTCCTGAGTTTGGACTTCCAAGACCGTTCAATCAGAGATTACTCGTCTTGCACGTTGGTGGGGTGCCGTAAAACAACGAGTAAAGTTCAACACAAATAAGTTTCAAAATAATAATAAAAAAAGGGTTCAAAAAGAAAAAGAAAAAAAAAGCATTTGATTGGCTGTGTTTTCAAGACGTTCATGTGACCTCATTCCGGAAAGTTTGTCTTTTTAGAGAGAAGTGAGTTATCAAAAATAGGATGTTAGACAAATGGCCTCAGTTACCTTAAGAAAAAAAGAGGGGGGTTGAATTAAGATACGAAGATTATTCCCCAATTAAACTTTCACTTTCTCTTTTCGGATTAACAATGCACACAGGGACAACCCTTCCCTTGTGTTCAAGAATCCCCTACAACAAGAGACCCACGGTCTCTTAATCCCTTTTCAGAAATAAGAAGAAGAGAAGAAGAAATCTCTCTTAAAAGAGACAGATTGTACAAGGAAAATCAATCAAAATTCCTTATTGAATATGCAAGTGGTTGACCAAGGGATCTTTTTGAGAGGATAAGACAGTTCAGTTCAGAAAAACTCTTAATCTTTTGAGAGGATAAAACTTTTTGGGAAATGAAAACTCCCTTTAAATTCGTGTTTCCAAGTCACCTTTGATGGCCATTCATAAAACATTTGAATAGATGTGACTCTTGGAAATTATTTTCTGAAAATCCCCTCTGGTAATCGGTTACAAGACTTGTGTAAACGATTACAGGTTTTGAAATTTGAATTAAAACATTCAATAAACTGCTGGTAATCAATTACCATACATGTGTAATCAATTACACGTTTTAAATTTTGAATTCAAATTTTTAGTGACTGTGATAAACATTTTCAGCTGCCGGTAATCGATTACCAGAGAGCAAATCTCAATTTGAAATGATAGAATTCTTTGGTCAAACCTTTTGTTTGTTTTCAATTTGGAAACTTCTTCCTAAAGATTCTAGAGATCAACTTGATCATATATCTTGATTTTCATGGATTCTTGTCTTGAATAAAACTTAGAAGCACTTGATCCTTTAGCATCATCAAGACATCAAAACATCTTGCTTCTACATAGGAGTCATTTGACTTAATCCATCAACTGAAAAATCCTTCAACTATTTCTCGTCCTTGGAAAATTCTTTTTGCAAGAATCAACTGCTTCTTTCATTCTTCCTCACTACGAGGTTGTGAAAACAAGACAACACTTGGTACCTCTAAGCCCTACACTGGGGCAATGAAAGGCACCATGCATAAACCTCAAACGAACCTAGCGGCAGATTAGAAGTTCTCATCCAATAGGTTCCTTGCTACAAGGTCATGACAAAAGACAACGATTGTACCTCAAAGCCTTACACTGGGGCAATGAAAGGCACCATGCAAAAACCTCAAACGAACCTAGGGGCAGATTAAAAGTTTTCACCCAATAGGTTCCCAGCTACAAGGTCGTGACGAAAGATAACAATTGGTACCTCAAAGCCTTACACTGGGGCAATGAGGGGCATCGTGTATGAGCCTCAAGTGAACATAGGGGCAGATCAAAAGTTCTCACCCGTCGATGTTTTTAAACAAGAAAAAAAAAGGTGGGATACAAGCCCTGGAATTTCAATAGATGGATTAAACGTCAAACAGCTCCATTGTCGTCACTCCAAAATGGTCAAGTGACTAAATCAAACAGAATATACACTCTGAGGGAGTTCCCGGAGAGATTTGCAAAAGATAGGATAAGGTTGCATGAATTATCACCTTTTTCAAAAGGACAGTCAATCTGTGTTTTCCAAAAAAATTAAATCAAAATCAAAATAACGAAATAGGGAAAGAATGTCATGAACATTGTGCAACTTTCCATTGCATTGCATTGTTTCATGTGCAGTCAGCATTACCAAATTTCACAACAAAGGTTGCATGCGTCTGCATCCCTAAAAATCATGTTAACTGCATAGATTTCCTACATCTCGTGTCCAATCTTTTTGGATGACCTGCCCTCTCGATGAGTCGATCTCTTGCTTTCTCATAAAGGTGGACCCTTGGGTACTAGTACCTATCACCTTTAGAGGACTATATGTCCTCGCCTGTAGAGGGCTGCACGCCCTCGCCTATAGAGGGCTACGCGTCCTCATTTTCAATGTGCTCCATATCCACACCTTAAGAGAATATAAGGTCCTTTGCCCTTAGATGCTTAATCGAGACTTGCGCTCCCGGTTAAGGGGCCAGTAGTTTCCTTTTATCAGTTCTTGGGCCACCCCCTGATATTAGAGGGCGACCAACTGTGCGAGCACATCCAGAGAGGGAGGCTATCACACATCTACTATACATACCGGGGCAAGATTTCACTCGTGTCACTGCAAAAAGACGAGTGTGGATCATGCGCACCAACATGACCACTTTTACATGGATATGGATGACGTTGCTATTTAGTAACATTCTGCCCGGAGACCACAATGCCAATCTCCCCCTACAGATGTATCGGTTGGTCTGTGCCATCATGACATAGGTAAGTAAGCACATGACTCAATTGATTTATGATGTCATTTATTGTTTGCAGGGATCACGCCCACAAGACCCCCAGTGGACCCGAAGAAGTCCAACAGGGCCCTGGGGTTTCCAGCTCTGGTTACGGGCCTCTGTCAGTCCTACCGGGTGCCCGTTCCCCCGGCAAGGTCACGTCATCATGACATAGGTAAGTATGCACCTCACTCAACTGATTTTTGATTTCATCTATTGTTTGCAGGGATTGCGCCTGCAAGACACCCAGTGGACCCGAAGAAGTCCAACAAGGTCTTGGAGTTGTCAAGCTCTAATTACGGGTCTCTGTCAGTTCTACAAAGTGCTTGTCACCTCCGGCAAGGGCATCAGGCCCCCTACTAATCGAGCTTTCATCAAGAAGTACTACACCCCCAGGCAAGCGCAGGGCAAAACACCACAGCAGCCTGGGGATGGCCAGTAGCGGGCAACAGACGCACCGCCATCACCTCTAGAGTTCACCTCAGCTCATCCACAAAAAGGTTAGAGCGTTGCTTACGACCCATGGCCGACCAATAGGCGACCAAGTCCAAAGCCAAAGGTAAGCAAAGTACTAGGTCCGTGACCAACAAGCCATCGCGCGTCCAACTCAAGACGTTAAAGAAGCGCTATTAGGAGGCAACCTAGTACCTTTTAAATCTCTGCTTGGTATTTGATCACCTTTGTTTCTCAAGTCATAGCAGGACACACCTAGTTGCTCATGATCCTAGGAATTTAAATAAAACAAGCACAAGCTCGGAAGGTAGTCATACCTCACAATATATATATATATATATATATATATATATGTTTAGGTAGAAAGATACCTTGGATATGCATGTATGTAGCAAAAAAAAAATACTTCACAAAATATATATATGTATGTTTAGGTAGAAAGATACCTTGAATATGCATGTATGTAGAAAAAATACTTCACAAAATATATATATGTATGTTTAGGTAGCAAGATACCTTGGATATGCATGTATATAGCAAAAATATCTCACAAAACATATATATGTATGTTTAGGTAGCAAGATACCTTGGACACGCATGTATATGGCAAAATACCTCACAAAATATACGTATGTTTAGGTAGCAAAATACCTCAAAAAAAAAAGAGAGCAAAAAGAGAGCGAGCAAGAAAAGAATAAGAAAAAATAATAATAAAAAAATAATAATAAAAATTTGTCTAGCTAAAAAACAACATACTTGTGAAAAGAGATAATTTCCAACTTTTCTTTGAAAGATTTTACTGATCTTAACCAGTTTTTTTTTAAAAAAAATGTGTGTACACATTTGAAGGGTAAATGCTGTGAAAAGTTTTTCGAACACCCAAGATAGACTCGGATGAATGCACAAATTGATAGAAGAACATATTTTGGAAACACCGGGTTAACTTAAATAGGGAAAATGAATCCTGAGCCCTAGTGTCACATGACCATAAAAAACTTGATGCTTGAGTATCCACATAGGTGCATGCATTACCAGTTTTGCATAAAATTTCCTAATCATCATTGTTGCATGTGTATCATGGAAATAATGTGGGACGTCCCCTTTATCCCCCAAACCGCTGGCTAAACCCTGACATATATCGTGACCAGCCGTTCTACAAGCCTTGAGCCAAAATCCCAACATATCATAAACCTTGACCAAGGGTGAGAATGTCAATCCTTGCCCTCGGAAGAAAACACAAAGAGAAGGAAAATTCCCAATCCAAGAAAGGGAGAAGACACAAAAAAAAAGAGAAAGAAAATTCCCAATCAAAGAGTGGGAGAAAGCAAAAAAAAAAAAGAAAAATTCTCGATCAAGGATCGGAAGAAAACAGAAGAAACATGCAGAAAGGTCTTTAGACCAGACAATATCTGAACAATACAGAATTGTCACCAAGTAAACAAAAAAGAAAGGAAACCACGACCCAAAGTGGCCCTCTCCCTTTGATTGCCAACCAAAATCCTGTGCGCTAGCAACTTTCTCGCCACGCACTAAACAAAAACAGAAAAGGAAAAGGCAAAAACACTCAAAGCCAAATTCCCCACCTAAAAACCATTCCCAAAATAAGTCCTATTGATCCATGATCACACATGTAATCTTTGATTTGATAGGAAATGATTTGCAAAATCAAGTCATGACATATCTATGGTTCGGAATTAGGATAAAACACTTACCTGTGTGAGATTGATACACTTTGAGTGATTTTTTCCTATCTTTGTTGGACCCAGTGTTTCCTCTAAATGGTCGTTTAGAAATGAAATGCTAACATCCAAAATCTCATTTACGGTTATGAGAAAATTTCATCAGCATACTCTCCTTCCCCGATAGACACATTGTTTTTCATCCAAAAAGCATATGTTGCTCTAATCAGTTGGAAGTTTTGTCTCTTTACTAAAGCATGTTCGCATTTTGGTGAAGAAAACACCGAGACTATTTTTAGTCTCACAGTTGTCAAGAACTACGTAGGTCTGAGTTCCTCATCACAAATTGAGGATACGTAGGAGCAAACACCCTGCTTTTTTCGACCACCCCACTTTTTGTTACCGTGACCCAAGAGCCCGGTGGCATGCGGAGCCACATGACCGTGGGATCCCCAAATTCGTATGTTCCATCATTTATCATTTGTATGCTATCTTTTGTTTAACTGAGGGACTAACGTTTGTTTCGTTTTGATTGACTTTTGTTTTGTGCATACATGTCGTTTGAACTGTTACGTTAGTATTTACTTCGTTGTTGTCAATAGTGTCTTTTGAAATTCCGGAGTCGTGTGGAGTTTTCCATTTAGGAACGTCGTCCTAAAAATAAAATGAACCAAAATCATGATAAAAAAGGAAAGAAGTGTTGTGAATAAAATGTCTACATATATAAAGGAAAAGAAAAAATGTTTTTGTATATATACATGTATGTAAAAGGAAAATGTGTATAGAAGGTTTTTGTGTGTGTAAGTGATGCGTGGAGAGAAATTCTTGTGTGTGAGCAACGAATGTATATAAAGAAACTTTTGTATGAGCCATAGGTATGCGTTGGAGAAAAACGAAAAAGATCTTTGAATGTAAATAAGGTTTGTATATAGACCGTGTGACATAAAGAGAAAGAGTTCCAATGCGTGTACAGAAAAAGTTTGTCATGTATAAGAGTGTAGATATATAAAAGAAAATTTCTTCATAAAGGACCACAGGTGTATAATTTTGTGAATATATAAAAATGAAACAAAAAAGAAAAAGAAAGAAAGACCGCGAAGGTCGACATGTTATAGTTAAGAAGTATAAATCATTCGTAAAGAGCAAACGTATCTTCTGGAAACAAGGGACTGATGCTAAGAGTTTATTTTCTGGAATAAACCGAGATAAGAATGGATGAATTCATTGAACTGATGAAAGAACATAATTTGGAAACATTGGGTCTGTTTGTGTAAATTCCCAACCGTAGTATCACAATGCCATAAACGGGATGCTTGAGTACCCACCTGGCTGTAGCCATGACTAATTTTGCACGTTGTTTTCAAATCATCATTGTCACGCGTGCCTTATGGAATAATATGGAAGTTCGGCCTGAAATCGACACCTTGACACCCAAATTTGTTTTGCCCCAGATATCAAGATTGGGTTCCCACGATAAAAGACCCCATTGAAACACAACTTTAGACTTTTTGAACCTTGGCCTACAAAAAAGAATCCTCATTCCTTCCCCGAAGCAAGGGACAACGGAATCTCCTCAAGGGAGAGCGAATAGAATGCTAAAACCCGATTTCCCAAAGAAAGGGATGGGGAAGGAGAAGTGAAAAGAAAGAAAAGGAAGAAATGGAAAGAAAGAAAAAGAGAAAAAATGAAAATAAAGAAAAGAACAAAAGAAAGAAAAGGAAGGATTCCCGATCAAAGATCGAAAGGAAGTAAAAATGGAAAAGAAGTAATTCTCGATCTATGAAAGAAAGAAAATGGAAGATCTTCAGACCAGATAAATTTTCGGCAAGGTAAGTGACTGCCGGCAAAGGAAAACCCATTTTTGGTGTCTCTTCCCTTCAGATTTCCATTCAAGGTCGTTCTCGACTAGCGATATCCCACCCCACCTGAACAAAGAGGAAAAGACCGAAACACCCAGCTTCCTCTCCAAAAACACTACCCTCGAGAAAATCCTATTGGTCCGTGATCGTACGTTTGATCTTTGATTCGATAGGAAGTCATGTGCAAAATAGAGTCATGGTGCAGTTATGGTTTGGGAATAGGATAAAACACTTGCCTTGTGAGTTTTATACACTATGAGTGATTTATTTTCAGCTTAGCCCGATGTTTCCCCTGCATGTTCATTTAAAAGCAAAAAGTTGACATCCTGCCCTTCATTCTCGGTTACAAACAAGATTACCCTTGGCACAAGTATATTGTTTCTCTAAGATATGGTGCTCTCGCGAATGATTTATTTTTCTTTGCAAAAAGCATGTTTTCCTTTCAGGTGGAAAAACCCGGTGGACCGTTCGGTCTTGCCAACCACTTTTTTCGGAGCCCCTTGAATGTCATTGCCTAGCGCTGTTCATGTGTCCTCCACCTTCGAGTTTGGAGCTATGCTTCATGATTGCCTAAGTGTGGACCCTCAAGTGCAATCCTCCATTCTCCCCTTTTTTCGGAGCCCCATGAATGCCATTGCCTAGCGTAGTTCATGTGTCCTCCACCTTCGAGTTTGGAGCTATGCTTCATGATTGCCTAAGTGTGGGCCCTCAAGTGCAATCCTCCATTCTCCCCTTTTTTCGGAGCCCCATGAATGTCATTGCCTAGCACTGTTCATGTGTCCTCCACCTTCGAGTTTGGAGCTATGCTTCATGATTGCCTAAGTGTGGACCCTCAAGTGCAATCCTCCATTCTCCCTTTTTTTTTTCGGAGCCCCATGAATGTCATTGCCTAGCGCTGTTCATGTGTCCTCCACCTTCGAGTTTGGAGCTATGCTTCATGATTGCCTAAGTGTGGACCCTCAAGTGCAATCCTCCATTCTCCCCCTTTTTTCGGAGCCCCATGAATGTCATTGCCTAGAGCTGTTCATGTGTCCTCCACCTTCGAGTTTGGAGCTATGCTTCATGATTGCCTAAGTGTGGACCCTCAAGTGCAATCCTCCATTCTCCCCTTTTTTCGGAGCCCCATGAATGTCATTGCCTAGCGTTGTTCATGTGTCCTCCACCTTCGAGTTTGGAGCTATGCTTCATGATTGCCTAAGTGTGGACCCTCAAGTGCAATCTTCCATTCTCCCCTTTTTTCGGAGCCCCATGAATGTCATTGCCTAGCGCTGTTCATGTGTCCTCCACCTTCAAGTTTGGAGCTATGCTTCATGATTGCCTAAGTGTGGACCCTCTAGTGCAATCCTCCATTCTCCACTTTTTTCGGAGCCCCATGAATGTCATTGCCTAGCACTGTTCATGTGTCCTCCATTATCAAGCGCGGAGCCTCTGGTGACTGGGAAATATGTTTTTCTTTTATTTTCCGGATCGGTTCCTTCGCCAAATATGTGTAGATGTATATTATATTCGTTGTTCTTGTTGTTGTTTGTATTTTGTTTTGTGCAGAAGAAAAAAGAAGGAGTAGAGACGAGAGTCGTCATCACGGAAAGGGCAGGACGGACAAAATCAGTGTCCTATCTTTGCCTAAGTGTGGACCCTCAAGTGCAATCCTCCATTCTCCCTTTTTTTTTCGGAGCCCCATGAATGTCATTGCCTAGCGCTGTTCATGTGTCCTCCACCTTCGAGTTTGGAGCTATGCTTCATGATTGCCTAAGTGTGGACCCTCAAGTGCAATCCTCCATTCTCCCCTTTTTTCGGAGCCCCATGAATGTCATTGCCTAGCGCTGTTCATGTGTCCTCCACCATCGAGTTTGGAGCTATGCTTCATGATTGCCTAAGTGTGGACCCTCAAGTGCAATCCTCCATTCTCCCCTTTTTTCGGAGCCCCATGAATGTCATTGCCTAGCGCTGTTCATATGTCCTCCACCTTCGAGTTTGGAGCTATGCTTCATGATTGTCTAAGTGTGGACCCTCAAGTGCAATCCTCCATTCTCCCCTTTTTTCGGAGCCCCATGAATGTCATTGCCTAGCGCTGTTCATGTGTCCTCAACCTTCGAGTTTGGAGCTATGCTTCATGATTGCCTAAGTGTGGACCTTCTAGTGCAATCCTCCATTCTCCACTTTTTTCGGAGCCCAATGAATGTCATTGCCTAGCGCTGTTCATGTGTCCTCTATTATCAAGCGCGGAGCCTCTGGTGACTGGGAAATATATTTTTCTGTTATTTTCCGGATCGGTTCCTTCGCCAAATATGTGTATATGTATATTATATTCGTTGTTCTTGTTGTTGTTTGTATTTTGTTTTGTGCAGAAGAAAAAAGGAGTAGAGACGAGAGTTGTCATCACGGAAAGGCAGGACGGACGAAATCAGTGTCCTATCTTGGCTTTCCTCTTATCTCCGATGAGAGGTAAGTAAAGAGGGGCAACTGTCATACCCTAATTTCGTCCGGGGATTATTATTTGATGATATACAACCTTTGATTGGCCGCTTCGAGATACTTGGCACCCTTTGTTGCACAATATGTGAAGTCCCGAGACGTGCTGAAAATCAAAAGGAAGCAGGCTTACGCGATCCGTGAAAATTCCGTAATGTGACGGAAATCGAAAGGAGGTGTTTTTCGCAATCCGTGAGTTTTCGTAACTTCTTCGAAAGCTAAAAAAGAGTAAATACATAATCCGTTAAGATTCGTAACCTTGCGGAAGGAAAATAAGTATCGTTACGAAACTCGTAAAGTTTTGTAACGTTACGGAAAAGAATTACCAAAAAAAGGTAAAAGGGGTGTATTTAGTAAAATGGGGGTGCAAATAGTAATTTTTGAATCTGGGCCCTTCTAGAGGTTTCTGGGAAATTTCTTGCTTAAGGTTGAAGAACCCTCGCTCGTTTGGCAAGCTAGGTGGCCACCACACCCCCCATTTTGTTGAAAAATGGGATTCCGGGGCTTCCGGGACACCCGTAATGCTTCCGTAAAATTCCCATAACCCTAAATAAGAATATTTAACTTAATAAGGGTGAGAGGGAAGAGAAAAAAAAGAAGAAAATCAAGTCCTATATGCTTCCGTAAGGCTTCCGTAACTTTTCCATAAATTACGAAAGAAGGGGGTGAACTTATCAAAATTGGGGGGGTGCAAATAGCAATTTCGAAAATTTGAATTAGCCTTCCAGAATATTTTTTGAAGCTGAATTGCTTCTGGAGGAAGTAACCCAGCTCGCCTGGGCGAGCTGGGCGGCAACCTCCTCCCCCTTTTTCCTATAAATAGGCTGAAGGGGGCTGTTCTAAGGATCCCGGATGCCCCTGGTGAGGTATTTCAGCTGTTTTTGGTGAAAAAAATTATTTCCGTGAAGAAAATCCAAGCTGAGGTGCTTCTGTAACGCTTCCGAGATGTTTCCGTAAGCAAATCCGTGAAGGTTTATCCTCCGTTATTCACCGTTCTTCATCCGTTCTTCGTTCTTCAACGGGTAAGTACCTCTAACCGAGCTTTTCAATTCATTCTATGTACCTGTGGTGGTCCACATTTTTTTTCATGTATTTTTATTCTCGTTTTCATTCGCTTTCTATACCCCCTTTTGACGTGCTTCAGTCATTTATTTAAGTTGTTTCTCGCCTAATCTAAAAATAAAATAAATTTCCACCGATCATTTGAATTGTATCATCCGTTAATTTCTGTTAAAGAGAATTCCGACCGTTCGGTCGTGCCATAACCACGTTGGAAATAAAAAAAGAGGTAAAATAATAATATAATAATAAAAAAATACCTTTTAGTAAAATAAAGCGAAAAATCAATCGGACGTTTTCTCTTTGGGATTTCTCATTCTTAATTGAATTGACTAATAACTAAGTGAAACTAAGGCTAAAATCAACTCGCCTAGTCAAGCTCGTCCACAAAAAATAGGGTTTTGAAAGTTTATCATTTCAGTTTCTTACCAAGTAAAATGGATCATTTTTAAGGTCCAACGCCTTAAAATGATCACCTTTCAAGTAAAAAGAATCACTTGATTCACGCATAAGGAAGAACTACGTAGGTCTGATTTCCTCTTCGATGAAGGGTACGTAGGAGCAAGAGTCCCGCTTTTGTCGACCTCAAAAAATAAAAAGAAATAAAAGTTAAGATAACACAATTCCACAATTCTAAGAAATAGGTTGTTGTCCTTTGAGACAAACGTGAGAGGTGCTAATACCTTCCTCAAACGTAAATACAACTCCCGAACTTAGAATTTTCATTTTGACCGGTTTCCTTCAGTTTTTCTGACGTTTTCCACAAATAAACGTTGGTGGCGACTCCGTGCATCTTTCCTCCTTTGGAAAGCGCACCCGTGAGCCTCGCCTTCGCTCGCCCGCAAAAGGGCACGTTGCGACACACTTTAAATGTTCTTAGGCAAAAGCCAACGTTTATTTGTTTTTGTCATTTATTTTATTTTATTTTATGTTTTTAGTTTCTAATCAAAATTTTGATCGGCTAAAGTTTCTAAACATTTTTTCATGACCATTTTTAGTTCTTACTTTTAAGTAATAACTTTAATTGATGATATAATAATAATTCTGACTATTGAATGACTTTCTATATAATCTATGAATCTAATGACATAACCACATATTTTTTAATCTTTCACCTGTCTAGAACAAATGATGACACTAAATTAGTTGATGAAGGATTAAATATACACTTTTAAAAAAAAAATCCCTGGTGACTATCCTATTAGACTTGATATGGCAAGTTTCTGGATAACCAACTTCATAAATTAATGTTGTTACTGTTGTTACTTGACAATACGAAGTGATGAATTACAATGGTGATGAAGAAAGAGTTCAAAAACTTTGATAGGTAAAAAAGTTGATGGATTAAAAGTAAAAATACGAAAACCTTTAACAATCAAAATGGTAGTAAACCTTGGTAACTACTATAAGTGTTCACTTACTTTTGCATCACCGCCTCCCTTTACATTCCGTGGCCGAAAAAGGTGTTTGTGTGCTTTACATATTTTTACAAGGTTTCTTTTCGCACCTCCATTTTCTATCTAGACCAGTTTTTATCTTTTGTAATAATACCAAAATACTTTAGTCTCTTCGCACCCATGCATTTAAAATTAAAAACCATTCTCCCTCTCCCCCTCTCATCCCTCCTTTTCACCCTCCTCTCTCATCTCTACCTCTCCCTTTTCTATCTGCCCCTCTCTACGTCTTCTCATTTTTCTCTTTGAGTGAATAGGCAATTTAGTCCCTGAGATTGTAACCAATTTGCATATTAGTTCCTGACTTAAATTTTAATTCATAATAGTCCCTAACTTTACATAAGTTTTGCAAAATAGTCCCTGTCGTTAAATTCTCAGGTGACGGCGTTAGTGAGGTGTATAGGTGGCAATTCAGTGCCACGTAGACTGTCCAACGTGGCACTGAGGTCTGCATGTATAAATTCTCTCTCACGCAAGGTTGCTTCTTCTTCTTCCCCAAATAAATTAGGGTTTACGAAGCTGCTGGTTTCCCACGCTGAGTCGCTTCTTCTTCTTCTACTTTGAGGCTTAGTCGCTGCTGCTTGTTCACTTGATTTCTCCATGTCTGCAAGTGGCAGTTGTTGTGCATTTTCTGGTAGTTTCATTCGGCAATGCCACCATGGAAGACGTGCAGCTATTCGAACTACAAGAACAAGGAGGAACCCAGGAAGGTTATTCTATACTTGTGCATTACCCCAAACAGACCCAGATAACTGTCAATTTTTTCAATGGGTTGAAGAAGAAAACCAACTTTCTAATTCGTCTTCTGTCTCAAGAGAAACAATGGTAGTGGCTGATTTGAGGCTACAAATTGAAGCTTTGCAGAAGAAAATGAGAAATTTAACAAACATTGTGTTGCTAGGTTTTTCATTTTTAATTGTAATGTTAGTTTTAGGGGGAATGTATTTTAGGTAAAATGTGTAATAACAACTTTTGTAGTAGGAAGTGGCTGATATTGTAATTGTTGTTTTGCTTTTGTAATATCAGCTTTTGTAATAGCAGCTTTTGTAGTAGGAAGTGGCTGATATGGTAGTGGCTGATATTGTAATTGTTGTTTTGCTGAAGAATTTGTAGTAGGAAGTAATTTGTTGCTACTGTCAATTACCCATTTCAATTAAATATAATTTGTTGGTGAAATTTGTTGCTGAAATTTGCAGTTTATTAAATATAATTTGTTGTTGTATAACTTTTTGAAGTTATTGAAGTAGCACTAAACTAGGTGGTACTACTCCAACTCCAAATCCAACACAGTGTATAATTTATAAAAGAAAGAGAAGAAACATGACATTAAATCAATTTCACATAATGTTTGACATCCCAAAGCATGGTAGTTAAAAGCAATTGTTTAGTAGGCCATAATGTTTACATCATTTCACATGCCAGTGAAGCTTTCAAAATATACAACTACATATCCTAATATCAAAATGCAACAAAAAAATGCTTCTTCGGTTTTCTTCATCAGCAACCTTCTAACTCAGCAACTTTCAAAATGCAACAAAAAATTGGTCTTCAATTTTCTTTATACTGCATCATCTTTATCAGCAACCTTCCTTTGTTTGGCTCTTGTTATGGTTAGCTTATTCCTTGCTATTGGTGGAACAATAGTTGCAGGGACCTACATGCAAATGCCAAACATGAATAATTGTAATATATAAAAATAGAGTGCTGCAACAAATTAGGTTGAGATAAAACTACTTTGTTGTGACAAATATTTACCATCAACTCCATGTCACTATCTTGTGACAAATGAGGCTGAGATAAATTAATCTCCACCGGATCTTATTGAACATGAGCAACAGCTTCTTTAGCCTCATTCAAAGCTTGTTCATCTTGAGATAATAGGTGGTCATCCTCATTTGAAGTTGATGGTGCAACATATTTCTTTGGCCTAACAGGAACTCCACTATTTTTACAGCTTCTAATGTTATGATTGGTTTGGCCACACCTTCCACATGTAAACTCAGCCAATTTCCTCTTTAGCTTATGTCCTGTGACATTGTCCTCATCTACAGATCTCCTTCTATTTTTCTTTGGCCTTCCTCTTTGGACCCTTTTATGTGGTGGGACAGGGTGCGTATATTGTGTCTGGGCCCAATATTGTGGTCCTTGGACTGGTTCAATAAAATGCTGGTATGTCTTATTATAAGCTTCTATTGACAGCCACTCATGACACATGTCCTCAGGCTTCCCTCCTTTGTGAGTTATTGTTGCAATGGCATGTCGGCATGGCATCCCTACATCAAAGTTGTAAAATCAGCACACATGTAGGTTAGGAATGAAAAAAAACTATAAAGAACACAACATGTTAGTTTCCATACTCCACAAGTGCATGTCCATTCAGCTAAATTGACCTCAACCTTATTCCCCCACATGTGGACCTCATATCTCAGGCCCATGTTATCACCACACTAAATGGGAGTCCATTGATTAGCAAAATGAAATTCTTTTTCTAGTCTTTTATACTGCACTGGACATAATGGTCCAGGCTTTCCAGAAAGTTTAATCTTGTGGGCAGCCATGGTTCTCATGATATAACTTCTAATTTCTTCAAGCATTGTGATAATAGGCTTGCATCTATACTGCAGAATTCTGGAATTGAATACCTCACAAGTGTTGTTGCATATATTGTCCACCTTGGGTACTGTACTGAAGTGGGCTTTTGTCCATGCTTGTTTGGGCCATTTATTCAAATACTCCCAAGCCTGGCAGTTGATTGTCTTCAAATGGGCCATATGGCCTTCAAACTCAGCAACAGTAGTGGATTTTGCACATTGCCACACAATTCCTTTAAGTTCTTTGCTTTTCCATTGCTTTGTAAAATTTTTCCAAAGATGCAAGACACAGAATCTATGAGGTGCACCAGGCATGACTTCCTATAAAGCTGAAATAAGTCCCTGAAAAATTGCAGCAAAGTAGTAAATACTTCTGGACTAGTCCCTAACTTATGATAACAATTGCAAATCACACCATGTCATACCTTTTGCATATCTGACATGAAATTCCACTCATTTTGTATGTAATCCCCAAGATCTTCATGCAACAAAGTTAAAAACCATTTCCAATTGTCTTTGTTCTCAATGTCCACAACAGCATAAGCAATAACAAAGATGTGGTTATTGTCATCAAGCCCAACAGCAGAAAGCAAGTTTCCTCCAAATGCACTCTTTAGTAAACATCCATCTAGACCTATGAATGGTCTACATCCAGCAACAAACCCCTTCTTACAGCCAGCAAGACAAATATATAGCCTCTAAAATTGTGGTGGACCTTCTGGACTTGGCACTGTGTTGATCTTAACTGTTGATCCAGGATTGCTCATCAATAATTCATGTGCATAATCAAATACTTTGGCATATTGTTTCCTCTCATTCCCTTCCACTAGTTGCTTTGCTTCTTTCATGGCTCTCCACATCTTTGTAACTTCAATGTGCACTCCAAACTCTTGCTTGAAATATTCCAAAGCTTCAACACATTTAAGGGTTGGTTGTATTCTGAGTTTGCCCTCAAGTTTACTGACCACCCACTGTCTATTTGCTTGTTTGTTGCTCACTTCTCTGCAGCAATTATGGTTATGCTTAAATGTCTTTATCTGAAAAGAGTTTCTAACTTCATTCTTTGCACAGTAGATTTCCCAATCACAAAATGCCTTGTTGCATTTTGCTCTAGCCCTCTGTTTATCATTCTTCTTCCACTTGAACTCCCTGCCCATCAATATGCTATACTCCCTCAAGGCAGATTTAAATTCATCTAGAGTACCAAACTCCATCCCTAATTCCAACTTCTGTTCACCAACTCCACTACTTTGACTATATTGAGGATAAACTTCAACATCCTCATCTTCATCATCACTACTAATGGGGATATTAAGCTCCTCTGAATGATAACCATCTGTCTCAACTTCAGCTTCAACTTCATTCATCATACAAGAGAAATTTATAAACCACTCATCACTGTCAACTTCCTTTTCCTCCTCACTATTAGCAACATCTCTCTCTTCACCACCAGCATCTCTCTGCTCACCAGCATCAGCATCCCTCTGCTCACTACCATCTCTTTGCTCACCAGCATCAGTATCCCTATGCTCACCACCATCTCTCTGCTCACTAGCATCAGCATCCCTCTGCTCACCAGCATCCCTCTACTCACCAGCATCTCTCTGCTCTCCAGCACCAACATGCTCACCAACACCAACATTTGCATCAATGGTGATCAAGTAAAAATTAATCATATTCATTAATCATGGTAACCATGTCGGACCAAGTACAGATGAATTAAAACTTACCTTCCTCATGGCCAACAATAGGTACATCATCTAAATCATCATCATTCTCAACAGCTTTTGGAATTGGATCACATTCCAAGTACAACATCTGTGGGACTTCTTCTAAAATTGGATCTACTTCATGATGAAAATAAACATTTATCTCATTCTCATTTTTAAAAGCATCCCTAACTAAGTGTAATATATCTCCATCAGTTGTACAACTCCTTAACCCATGATTAAAATCTAAGTCTTTATCAATCAACCAAAAACATTCTCCTATATTGCTATACTTCTTACAAGCTTTCACCAGATCATATAAGATAAATGCATTTAGGCAATCTGCAGATATATCCTCCCAAACGTCAAATTCTCTGCCTATATATTCAACCTTTCCATCACTGGCACGTGGAGTGAATCTTCCTCCATGGTGCAATACTAAAGTTATATTGTCATTCATTCTACACAATCAGAAACCACAAACATTGTCATATATTAGGAAATAAAAAACCTACCTCAAACTCAAACATAGGCACATCACACAACAACATGCAATGTCATCTATAAAAACAGAGCATCATAAACGAAAATAATAAAGGATCATAAACCTCCCTACGAAGCGCGAAGACAATGCAAATGAAACCCCTTGAACATATAAAACCCCAAATCAAACCACCAAAACAATGCAAACATATTGAACGCAAAAAAACCACCAACCTGACAAAAAGCGCGAACCCTCACAATCACGAGAATGCAGGGGAGGGAAGAGCAAACCGCAAACAGTTAAAAAACCTTACAAATAGTAAGACAGTGAAAGGGAAAATGGGTTTACTTCATTTTTTATTTCTTTTTAGCCTAATTTTTCAATTCAGTCCTTGCCTTGTCACATAGGATTGCTGACTTGGACTCAAACTTGCCACATTGGGATGCTTAAGTGGACTGAGGTTTGCCAAATAGACATTTGACTAATGGAGGAAATTAGATTTTAACAGCAGGGACTTATTTGCATAACGGAGGTAAAGTTAGGGACTATTATGAATTAAAATTTAAGTCAGGGACTAGTATGCAAACTGGTTACAATCTCAGGGACTAAATTGTCTATTCACTCCTTTTCTTTCTCTCAAACCATCTCTGTTCATCTTAGTTATTTTATTTTTCTTCTGTTTTTCCATATTTTACAGAACTAGGTGCAAGAAGCAATTGCCCACATCAATGCAGAATTCAGTAATGTTTGGTTGGACCTATTCCTTTGGGCTAGGCTCATATCTTTAGTATCTCTCAACTAGCCTACTAGGATTTTGTTTTGAGTGTTGCTAGGTGCACCCAACATTATTGCTGGTGCACCCAGCATTCTATAAAAATGGTGAAATTGCCCTTGCTTAGTTTTCCTCTTACGGATCAAGTTGATCCATAACTTGATCCGGAAGTGACTTACGGATCAACTTGATCCGTAAGAGGAAAAATAATAATTTATTAACTACATATTTAAAGATATTGTTTAAGGTTATTTTATACATATTAATAAAAATCAATAAATACATAAAAGATAATAATAATTTTATAAAATTAATATTATCATCATTAATTTATTTTTAATTTTTATAATTAATCATATCATTATTAATATTATAAAGAATATAAAAAAAAATAATTAGTATTATATTAAAAATTAAAATACTAACTACTTTATAATACATTTTTTTACATGATCATTAGTATAAGTGGGAAAATAGTAATTATAAGAGAATTTAAAAATATTAGTGCTATAGAATAAGGATCTTAGATAACGAATGATGTCCATTTTTTGTTTAATTTTTTTTACACCCTTTTCAACTTCTTTATTATTTCAATTATATTTAAAGTTATATTTTAAATTATTTTTTATTAGTTGGTAAACTAAGTTAACTAGACCATTTATAATAATTTACATATACTATAACTAAGTTAACTAGACCATTTTAATAACACGCGTGTATATAGACACAAATGGAATACACAATCAATGAAAATCAATAAAACTAACATTAGTAATGAAAATAAATAAAACCAACAATACTTATGAAATGAGTTCATGTACAATATCTGTATATACAAGGAATATCAATATAAAATATGTACTAAACTATGTCTGATCAGTGCGCCGTCTGCGTCTACACCTAATGTATACTAGATGGTCCTGTGTCACACTCCTGGCCAATCTGAGGCATTCTTCGATCACCTCAGGTGTCGATGAGCCAGGCGTGCCACCCCTAGACTCAGATGGCGCTCCAACCTCTCAGCAATGTCATCACAAACTTCCTGTTACATACAAAACAAACTAATTACACAAATTATTATGCAAATATTGAGGTAAATGACGTAAATTATTAGTATTACTTACCACTACATGTCTGGGATCCTCCGCAGATGTCGACGATGCTCTTGGCTCCGGCACGCGAGGGATATCCGTCTGCGGGGCCTGAGAGACGACTCGGGGCTGCGGGGCGTGACCATGAGGCAGAGGATCTAATACGTGGCCTGGTGTCATGAAAGGATGGGAGATGCAGAAGAACCAGTCGATGTAGTCACTAGAACACGCCCCTGGCACAATGCACACCTCACCTACTGGTACCATATGATCCTCGTAGTGCATCCACTTATCATGTATATCATCATACTAGACCCATGAATCGACAGGAGGAGCAGGAATGGTCTGCGTGTAGTCAAATTGCCGCACGACCCTCTCCGGTCGGTAATAAACAGCAACAGGCCCCCAACGCAAGAGACCGGAATAGCATGATCTGACGTGGAAGTCCCGGACCTCCCAATGCTCCCCATAAGGGATCCAACAGACATCCAAAATCCGGAGTCAGTCCAGGCGCTCCTTGTACGACGTCGTGTGAATGCTCGTCACGATCTTCTTCGTCGCAATCCACCTGCACCCACGCGGAGAAGCCTCGTCGTAGTCCTGATCAGCGGTGGACTCCGCGAATGAGGGAAAGTGCTCATAAATCCAGCACTACAGATGTAACATTAAAATTATAAACATTAATAATGAAAGTGTAACAAATTGTTTAGCCTGAATGAATGAAAAACATATTTGTTACCTGCAGCAGTGTGATGTGACCGCCAAGCTGTCGACTGTGGCTCTTAGATGCATCGTTCAGCTGGTCCTACATATGAACCAGAGCAGCCACTCCCCAGGCGTACCTCTCTGTCATACTGAGGTCACGAAGGGCCTCCAAGTAGACAACATGGACATTGGTTGCACTCTTGTTAGCAAACAGAGTGCAACCCAGTAGATGAAGAAGATATGCGTGAGCCGCAGCTGTCCAATGACCTGCCTGGCATCGACGCTCATATACATCACGTACCCATTGCAGGCGTACGTACGGTTCACGACACTGGACTGTCTCAGCCCTAGCAGACTCTGGAGAGACCATCAACAAGTCCACCAGCATCTGAACCGCATCGTCCACGTGCAAGGGCTCAAATGTGTGTAAGTCGCCAATAACGGGAAGATGGAGAAGAGAGGAGACGTCGTCCAATGTGATGGTGAGCTCTCCCACCGGGAGATGGAAACTAGACGTCTCCTGGTGCCACCGCTCCACAAGCGTGGACAAAAGTCCCTGATCGCTGGTGTCTACCGAACACGCGATCAGAGGACTTAGTCCTGTACCAGCAACAAGTCCCTCAATGGCAGGGACAGGCCTGCCTAAACTGTGGACCTTCCTCCCATGATAGGATAGCTTCAATTCAGGACACTCCTAAATTGAAGTATAAAGGAATGCAAAATTCGTTAAAATCATCATTTAAAGGAAAACTAATTACAAGTAACTAAAATTAAATAGTATAAATACATCTCCCGTCCATACGCTGCAAGCAACGTGATCCGCATACAGGGTCAACACGGATGGGTCGCTCGGATCACCCGGAAATCCCTCATGCGCGTCCTCAGCAGGCTCTGTGCCTGTGCCCGCAGGAATGTCCGCAGGAATGTCCTCTATAGCAGCAGGTGCCTCCATCGGGTCATCCTGAACATCTGGCAAAGGGATGACTGGCTCATCGACATGATCCGCAGTCACAACAACTCGCTGCCTCCGTGCGGATGTAGTAGGCCGTCGACGCTGCGGAGCATCATCGGAATCATCACGATCTCCTTTGCCGACACCTCTGTCAATAACCTGACCTAAGGCACGATCTAGTCCTCTGGTCCTAACCATGATCTGCAAATGAGTGACGCAAATTCAATCACCCATTTCATTCACTCAAATTTCATTGGTCTAACGCAAATTTCATTGACTGAAAGTCGCGCTTTATGCTTTTATCGGGTTAGTTTTTATTCAGTACACTATATGATTGAATGGAAATTGATTATGGATCCTAATATTATTGATATTAGATGAACAAAGCCAAAGAAAGAAGAAATCAACCTTATGTGGACTGGTCAAGCTTTATGCTTATTCATTTGGTTCAACCTATAAAGGAAGTACATGGTCATAACTTAGTTAAAGGATACTCTATCCTTTATGAGCTATTTCTTTTCTAAGGATACTTTATCCTTTATGGTCATAACTTAGTTAAAGGAAGAAATGGAAGCAACTACTCATTTGGTTCAACCTATACTGGCAGTGAAGTGCATTCCTATGAGCCCCAAGCAATATTAATTGAAATATTAACTACTAAGTAGTTTGCCAAGTATTTTTATGATTCATTCTAATATCTCATGCAAGTTGTGATAAAATAATGTTTAGTGTAGCCCAAAGTCAATTCAAGGATCTCGAGGTTGTGATTAAATTTAAAGTCCCTTTTATTAATTGA
This sequence comes from Glycine max, assembly GCF_000004515.6. NCBI lineage: Eukaryota > Viridiplantae > Streptophyta > Magnoliopsida > Fabales > Fabaceae > Glycine > Glycine max. Next base: position 26,300,286 of record NC_038252.2, read on the forward strand.
GAATTTGTGTTTTGTTTCTCTACCTTTTATGTTTTCAGTTTTTGAAATTTTATTGATGATTATGATAGGGTTTTGGGAATTGAATTAGTATTAGCATTAGGTGATAGAATGGCTGCTTAATTGATGACCAAAATGCTTATTGCTCTAAAGTTTGATATAAAACCATTTGTATGGAATAGTTGGTTCATCATTTGTGATATTATATTATAGCCGACCATGTGGCTTAGAGTTCTAAATAACTTAAGGTTTTGGGATAGTTGGTTCATGCTTCCAAATGCATTTCTTCACATACAGGCTCAGAGGTTCTAAGCAAACTACCATCATGCCAAATTCCCAATTCTATCATGTCAAATTCCTATTTCCTAGTTTAATCCATTAATTGCAAGTATTTGCATCTATCTAAGGTATGAATTTAGGTACAAGAAGCTGCAGATTGTTATTCATTGTTGTTCTCCTCTAATTTGGATTTAGGTACAAGAAGCTGCAGATTGTTATTCATTGTTGTTCTCCTCTAATTTGGATTTAGGTACAAGAAGCTGCACATTGTTATTCATTGTTGTTCTCCTCTAATTTAGGTACAAGAAGCTGCAAATTGTTATCTAAGGTATGAATTTAGGTACAAGAAGCTGCAGATTGTTACTCACAAGTATTTGCATCAATCATATTGGTCATAACTTAGTTAAAGGAAGTACATGGAAGTTGGCTTATATGGAAGCACATGGAAGTTAGCTTATAGGGATATCAATCATATTAGTCATAACTTAGTTAAAGGAATGAATTTGTATGTAATCACATAAAAGGCAATTACATATTGGCATTAAATCAAATAAAGTATTTAGCAAATAATTAGCATACATTCATGGCAATTTGTATGAAACAGTAGATATTCATGACACTATTTATCAAATATTTAACATGCATTCAGAGGTATCAAATAATATTTGGCAATTTTTGAATTAAAATCAAACTGTGAGTTTTACGGATCAAGTGATCCGTAAACATTTTCCGAATCAAGTTGATCCAGAAGATGCTTACGGATCACTTGATCCGTAAAGCTCCCAGCGATTTTCGACAGCGCTTTTCCCCATCGCCGACAACACTGGAGCAAAAAAAGGTAAGGTTCACGGTGCTTACCTCGACAGTGGACGCGCTAACCTCCTCAACGACCGTTGCTCTTCGCGGAAGCTTCCTCGCAGCACCACCGAAAGCTACCTCGGCAACCTCCTCAACAAAGAAGAAGAAGAGGCACAAAGAAGATGGGCAAGCAATGAAGAAGAAGACGTAGGAAGAAGAAGAACCAGGAAGCTGGTCGACTTGTTGATGGTTTCTCCAGAGTCTGCTAGGGCTGAGACAGTCCAGTGTTGCGGACCATACGTACGCCTGCAATGGGTACGTGATATATATGAGCGCCGATGCCAGGCAGGTCATTGGACAGCTGCGGCTCACGCATATCTTCTTCACCTACTGGGTTACACTCTGTTTGCTAACAAGAGTGCAACCAATGTCCATGTTGTCTACTTGGAGGCCCTTCGTGACCTTAGTATGACAGAGAGGTACGCCTGGGGAGTGGCTGCTCTGGTTCATATGTAGGACCAGCTGAACGATGCATCTAAGAGCCACAGTCGACAACTTCGTGGTCACATCACACTGTTGCAGGTAACAAATGTTTTTCATTCATTCAGGCTAAACAATTTGTTACACTTTCATTATTAATGTTTATAATTTTAATGTTACATCTGTAGTGTTGGATTTACGAGCACTTTCCCTCGGTCGCGAAGTCCACCGCTGATCAGGACTACAACGAGGCTTCTCTGCGTGCGTGCAGGTGGATTGCGACGAAGAAGATCGTGAAGAGCATTCGCACGACGTCGTACAGGGAGCGCCTAGACTGACTCCGGATTCCGAATGTCTGTTGGATCCCTTATGGGGAGCATCGGGAGGTCCGGGACTTCCACGTCAGATCATGCTATTCCGGTCTCTTGCGCTGAGGGCCTGTTGCTGTTTATTATTGACCGGAGAGGGTCGTGCGGCAGTTTGGCTACACGCAGACCATTCCTGCTCCTCCTGTCGATTCATGGGTCTCGTATGATGATATACACGACAGGTGGATGCACTACGAGGATCATATGGTACTAGTAGGTGAGGTGTGCGTTGTGTCAGTGGCGTGTTCCAGTGACTACATCGACTGGTTCTTCCGCATCTCCCATCCTTTCATGACACCAGGCCACACATTAGATCCTCTGCCTCATGGTCATGCCCTACATCCCCGAGTCATCCCTCAGGCCCCGCAGACGGATATCCCTCCCGTGCCGGAGCCAGGAGCATTGTCGACATCTGTGGAGGATCCCAGACATGCAGTGGTAAGTAATACTAATAATTTATGTCATTTACCTCAATATTTGCATAATAATTTGTGTAATTAGTTTGTTTTGTATGTAACAGGAAGTTTGTGATAACATTGCTGAGAGGTTGAAGCGCCATCTGAGTCTAGGGGTGGTCACGTCTGGCTCATCGACACATGAGGTGATCGAAGAATGCCTCAAATTGGCCAGGAGTGTGACACAAGACCATCTAGTATACGTTAGGTGTAGACACATGCGGCGCACTGATTAGACATAGTTTATGTACAAATTTTATATTGATATTCCTTGTATATACAGATATTGTACATGAACTCATTTCATGAGTATTGTTGATTTTATTTATTTTCATTACTAATGTTAGTTTATTTATTTTCATTGATTGTGTATTCTATTTGTGTCTATATACACGCGTGTTATTAAAATGGTCTAGTTAACTTAGTTATAGTATATGTAAATTATTATAAATGGTCTAGTTAACTTAGTTTACCAACTAATAAAAAATAATTTAAAATATAACTTTAAATATAATTGAAATAATAAAGAAGTTGAAAAAGATGTAAAAAAAAAATTAAACAAAAAATGGACATCATTCGTTATCTAAGATCCTTATTTTATATAACGTACTAATATTTTTAAATTCTCTTATAATTACTATTTTCCCACTTATACTAATGATCATGTAAAAAAATGTATTATAAAGTAGTTAGTATTTTAATTTTTAATATAATACTAATTATTTTTTTTATATTCTTTATAATATTAATAATGATATGATTAATTGTAAAAATAAAAAATAATTTAATGATGATAATATTAATTTTATAAAATTATTATTATCTTTTATGTATTTATTGATTTTTATTAATATGTATAAAATAACCTTAAACAATATCTTTAAATATGTAATTAATAAATTATTATTTTTCCTCTTACAGATCAACTTGATCCATAAGAGGAAAACTAAACAAGAACATTTTTGTCATTTTTATAGAATATTGGGTGCACCTAACATCAGTCTCTTTAGTATCTCTCAACTAGCCTGCTAGGTTTTTGTTTTCTTTTTCTTTCTGGAACTAGCCTACTAGGTGATACCAGAAAAGGATATTTATTTATTCTGACAAAGAAGGAAGAAGCTGTATACGTGTTTCCTAAACTACCCTTTCATCGAACGGTCAGGGATCCTCACAACGGAACAAATTCGTCATTAACCTCAAATCCAGCACCTATTTTCTACTAACTAGTAGCTAGTAACCCAGGACGAGAAAAAAAACGTGAATAAATTCGAAATCGAGTAAAACAAGAAAAAAAAAAAAACGAAACGTGAAAAGGAAAAAGGGGTTTGCAGTGTTCCACCCACACGCACGCAGAAGCAGAAGCAGAAGCGCAAGCGCGTGTAACCCTAATTAGGGTTTGCAAGCCGATTTGGGATTCGCCTTTCGCGTGATCGCAGCGCTGGATCCGTACCGTGTTCCTCCGTCTACGGAAGCGCCTTTTGCTCGATCCTTCGCCGATCTCGGAAGCATGTACGGTCCCCGAGGGTATGTCAACGCATCTTCATCTTTCTCCTTCTTTATTCCTTTTCCATCCAATTGTTTCTTTTCCATTTTCTCAATTTCTGGGGTTTGGTTTCTGTGCGGTGATGCTTGTAATTAGAAATCGCGTGTCCGTCTAAATTTGTTTAAAATTAGCATTTAATTAGGTTCGTGTGTAACAAATTGGGGTTGAGTATTGTATGAATTTGTGTTTAATTTTTTCATTTGAGTCATTTGGGCATGGAAAATGCTTTCTGATCTTTTCCCCCTTTTAAGTTTGTGTGTATTTTGAATAATTTATTGATTATATCCTATGTCTTGATGAGGTTTTTACATATTTTCTCAGCTATTTCCAATGAATATGGCTGAGAAAGTAGGGTTGTACTGTGTTGTTACGCACACGCATAAGCTTTTACTTTATTTTTTATTCTTTAATTAATTAATCTTTTGAGTTGTGCCAGTGATGCATTAGTTATGTTACTCCACTATTATTGACCTTGAGCTGCATCGTTTGTAATTTGTATGATTTTTTTGTGTGTTTTATTTTGTTTATATATGTTCAGCTTGATGGATTGTGTCTTGGATAGATTATATGGTTGTGGTCCATCTGTGATACTTTCTGTTGTTATAGGTGGTCTGATTGATATGTTGTTATTTTTTTTTTCATATTGTTTGGTTGTGGGAGTTGTGATGAATATGATAGATCTATGAGAATAGGAATTAAAATTAAGTGTCAGGGGAAAACAAGGTTGGGTTTGGCTTTATTAACGTATGTTGAGTGGGGGATGTTTTGTTTTTTTGGGTATGGAAATTTGAAGGGCAATGTTGGGAAGCGGGGGGGTTTCGGACGGGTACGAGGTTGGCTCAAAGAGACAAAGAATGATGGAATCCAATCCATACTTCGCAGTGAGCAGCGGAACAGGCAACTTACCTTATGGGTATGCTGGTGGCTTCCAGCCCCCTCCCTTTCCTGTGGTTCGTCTCAGGGGGCTTCCATTCAACTGCACTGACATTGACATCTTGAAGTTCTTTGCTGGACTGACCATTGTGGATGTCTTGCTGGTCAACAAGAGTGGACGGTTCTCGGGCGAGGCCTTCGTAGTCTTTGCAGGAGCAATGCAGGTTGAGTTTGCGTTACAAAGAGATCGCCAGAACATGGGTCGCCGATATGTGGAAGTGTTCAGGTGTAAGAAGCAGGATTATTATAATGCTGTTGCTGCTGAGATCAAGTACGAAGGAATATATGATAATGACTACCAAGGTAGTAGCCCTCCACCCTCCCGGTCGAAGAGGTTCAATGATAAAGACCAAATGGAGTGCACTGAAATATTGAAGATGCGCGGCCTTCCATTCCAAGTGACCAAATCTCAAATTGTTGAATTCTTTAAAGATTTCAAGCTGATAGAAGATAGGGTACACATTGCATGTCGCCCTGATGGGAAATCTACTGGAGAGGCATATGTGGAGTTTGTTTCTGCTGAGGAGGCTAAGAGGGCAATGTCCAAGGATAAAATGACCATAGGATCAAGGTATGTAGAGCTGTTTCCTTCTACACCAGATGAAGCTAGACGGGCAGAGTCAAGATCAAGGCAGTAATCGTGGCATTTTTCCTTGTTTGTTTTAGGTCTTCACCTTGTTCCTTCTGGTGCCTACTATAATGTTTTTGAATTTTAGATTATGTACTTTACTTTTACTAGTTCGACTTGCTGTTATATTTGCATGTCTGAAATGGATGCATTAATTGATTAATAGAAAGGGCCTTTGAATATATGGCTCGGTGCTGTGAAAGGTGAAAATGTGTAATATTTCAAAGTTCCTTCCTTTCAGTCATGGCCGGCTTGTCTCGATTTTAGTATTGTTTCAGCTGTGCTGGTCATGGATACTGACCCTTAATGACAATGCGCCATTTCCAAAAGTTTGATTAATTGGTATGTTTAATGGATCGGTTTTGGGGTATTTTTGGACCCCCGACTTTATGTTGGGATCAAAGAACTCGATTTGGGTGTCTATCCTGTCTTGCAAAGTACTGTACACGAGTGTATGTGTTTGGTTGAGCATTAGAGATCCACGTTCAAGGCAAAATCAAATAAAAAAACAATGCATAGGCAATTATTAGTTGTTTCTAGGCTCCACATCTCGCTGCAAGCAACATGTTACCAAACAACGCTATAGTAACTAATTTGTTGCTTCTTGTTTGTTGAATCTCGCGCTAATTTTTACGGATAGGGTAGTGGTGTTTGTATGGTTTCGCTTGTTGGGGAGTGTTCTGGGGCACTTTAGCATATATCTATGTGTATTTTGAATTATGATACCTGCGGGTAGCATTCGTTATGCTGTCACAGGTCTTGGTTTTCTATTAATAATATATTGACTTATAAAAAAGACTAATAGTTGCTTCTAGGATCATGTTCACGAAGAAGTTCAATATAGTTGATTAGAGAAATGCTAGAAATACACTCTCTAACATATTCTTATTGGCTAAAATTGATTAGAAACGATAAAATTTAGTGGAACTCACGATATACGTTTACATTTAATTATTTTTTCTTCTGATTTTATAATTTTAAATAAATTTTAATGAATAATTTTTTTTACCTTATTCTTAACCTATTGTTCAACACGTAGTTTGCGGGATTAGAGAAATAGTCCAATTATTTGAATTTGAAAAGCTTGATAGCCCATTTTCAAAGGGTTGAATTCATAAGAAAATACTGACCCTTGACCTATGTAGTCACTACTTCGTGGAAAGTTGGGGAAGGTCATGACTATAGTGTAGTCTAATCCCTTGATTCACCACAAACTAAAATCCCTTTCATTTTTGTCATTATTATTCAACAGGTCACATAAAGACTAGAGAGTGGTGCCTAAGGCTTTTTGGTGGGTGTTGCTAGGTGCACCCATGATTATTGCTAGTGCACCCAGCACTTAAAGGGGAAAAAATTGAAATATCCTTGATCTGTAAGTCTTTTACGGATCAACTTGATCCGTAAAAGGCTTACGGATCAAGTTGATCCATACAATTTATAGACCAGCACACCCATCACAAATGCAAAGAAAGCATAAGAACAATTTTGGTATTTTTAAAAAATATTGGGTGCACCTAGCAACACTCCTTTTTGGCGTAGTGATGAAAAAAGGCTTGCTCGGTCAATTGACGTCAAGTGGCTAACAAGGCAGCAATACCTGTTCGTTCAAATTTTCTCCATACTAATTGAATATTTAGTATTAACTATAAAAAATATTTAAAGTAAAGAAAGTTTATACATAAAATCAATTGTAATGTAATCTAAATTAACACAACTTTATAATTCTAAAATTATTTAAACACCTAGTGTTTTACTTTTAAATTTTAGATAATATGTTGCCCACTAAATGTGAATTGTCTTCCTTCTCTCTAGTTCCAATGGTCTTGGATCCCAGTATAAAGCATATGCTAATAAGTATAAATAATAACAATTATAAAACATTAAGTTAGTTTATAAGTAAACAATTATCATTTTTCAATTATCCTTGAAACCTCTTGGACTATCGCTGACATCCCATGCATTACGTAGTATCACACTTTGTGCTTCCTTTTTAGGTATTACACTAAATTGAATAGGATATTCAGATATTCAAAGTTTACCCAAAATTGATGTTGTTATAGCAGTTAACATCGGTTTTTGAATTATTACTAGCAACATCAATTTTTTAAAAAAATCAATGTTGTTAGTAACAGTTAACATCAGTTTTTAAAAAAACTGATGTTAACTTATTACAAGCAACATCGGTTTTTTAAAAAACTGTTGTTGTTAGTGGCAGTTTACATCGATTTTTTAAAAAAATCGATGTTATTTTTAGGAATTTTTTGAAATTCATGTCTGTACAGTATGCAATCATTTGGGCAAACATGAATATTCTGATACTCCAAACTCATTGGACACAGTATCTTCTTGGTCTGATAGTAACTTTTAGGCAACATATTTTCCTCTGAAAGCATATCGTGCAAAACTTGAAGCAGTGAACTAAAACTTTTGTCATTCCACCCATATCTGGCCTTCACATTAACCAGACTTAACACCGCCGACAATAGCGTCAATGAATTCTTGCACCCCGGATACAAAGGCTTCTTTGAATCAGTTTGCAGTGTATCATCCATAGGGCATGTGCTTGCTGAAAAGACTTTTACCCAAGATCACGAATCATATTCTCTAAGCGATCTCTCATTTCTACATCAAATGATTCATATTGAGACCCCCTCTACATGTCTGTCAATTCACCATGTCATATCCATTTGGTATAATTCTTCTTAATCCCATCACACATTAGATGATCTCGTATGTCGTCCAACATTTGTCATCTCATGTTCAAACAATTGATGCAATGACAAAAATATTTTTCGTCATCATCCGGTCAACTTCTTTCAGAAGCAAATTGCAAGAACTGATCAACGCCTTCCTCATATGTAGGGCTAATGCAACTTTTGTTCATCCAACTTCGATCCATCTAAATAATAATTTTGTGATACTTACAAAGCTATTCCATGCATCAAAATCTCACTTTTTCATTATAGGTGTGACCTTATCCCATTCAGGAAGACATTTTTTTATGGTAACTTCATACATCAAGGTTAAGTCTCTTGTGTTAAATTTGACAAAATTTCGGCAGTATTTTGCATTGGTCTCCAAGTACATGACATGAAATGGTGAGATTAATTCCCCGATAATCAAGTATGCATTCAGAGAACAACTAGAAATGCATTGTATCGAAATTTCATCAAATTTAACAAAAAAATCTTAACCTTAATGCATGAATCTACCATAAAAATATGAGTCTCCCCAAACTGTCCAAATGGACAATTCAAGATTCAATACAACGATTAATGCAAACTATCTGCAAGTATCATTGTATTGAATCTCAAATGGGAATCCAAGGTTCACTCATGATAAACATTAATTATACGCACAACAATAGTCATTAATAACATAAAACAACGTAAAAAAGGACTCTAACATAAACTAGGCCAAGAAAAGTATGTTTTGCATTTGTACTTGTGATAATGCTCAATATCAATAGTCTCCAACAATGAATACCGTCAACGATGAGGCAAACAACAAAATGATAAGGGTCTCCAAGCTTATGCTGTAGCAAATAAGGGTTCAGTATGTTTCTATAGAAATGACTCACATATAGATAAGACAAAAACATCAAATTTTCCAATCATAGGAACCTATGAACTAGAATGGAATAAACAAGTGAATAAGCCAAGTTCAATGCATACAAACTAGACAATTCGTTATTGGCATAAATAATCATTCCCTCTGGCTAACAAAATTTGTTGCTAGTCATTGCATTACTTACTTTTCTAGTATTGCTCCAATAACAAGCTTCCTGATATAAACTAGGCATTAATCTTCAACTAATAACTTAAGCTTCTAGCTGAGTTGGTTTGGTCCTTTGATGATTTTTGTGTATATTGACCAACTGCCCTATCTTTTACTTGTTTACAAATATATATTTGATGTTGGCATGCACATTTATTTAATGTAATTCTTTTGATATGTGTAGATAGAGAAAGGTGCATGCTACATATTGTTTAAAAATTTTAGAAGCCCAGTAATACTGCATGAGAAGGATGCAGGTCTTAAAATTCTAAGGAAAGGTAATGGTTAATTTTTCATGATTAACATCTTGCAGGCAATGTGATATTTGTCTATTTTTCATGTTTTATGTATGCATTTTTACAATTTTTTATGTTGGTCTCAAATGTAGTTGTTCAGGAGTTACAAGAGCAACATGGTGCTGATTCTAAGTCACTTAATGTAGTGAGATGTACATCTTTGAATCAAGATGGGATCATTAAGGATGAATGTAGTTTTTCTCCTCTAAGTGACTTACAATTTTTCTTCTATATTGCATATGGTCATTTGTTGTAACTGAGAGAGGAACAAGTAGTTGTTAAGAGAAGGTTAGTTGGCAGAGCTAGTTGTTAAGAGATGAACATGTTATGTTGAAGGCGACTTTGCTTTTGAAGAAGGGAGAGGTGGAGGTGGAACTTTGGAATATATATATACACACACACTTTTTTTTAAAAGCATTTTTTTTATGCTACATATCCACATATATGCACACCTCTTTTGAAAGGCCTTTTCTGGGTAGAAAGTGATGTGCACGTGGTGTCTCTTGCCTTAACTATGTCAACTGTGAGGAACACAATATCAATGTTTAAATTAAATAATCAGTGTTCATATATTACTGGATAGCAAAGCCAGAAAAAGGGGGGGGGGTCTAATTGTTCTCCATTTGAGACATGAATGGAAGACATTTATCTACCCCTTTATTTGTTCACTTGGGAAGTAACATTAGAACCACAACACAAACCTAAGAGGAGATTAATGAATGGATTGAATTACAAGAAAAAATGTGTGGACTAAATTAGTTGAACAAAATTGTTTGTAAAGGCCAACATCAATGCGGGGAATAGGACAAAATTCATCCTACATGGTTTACTTTAGACATAATAAAATAAAATCCCAACGGAAAAGTCATAAACTAGCATTTCAAAGATTAACTGCACTAATCATTTCCATGAACAAACGTCCCTTTTGAACCAAAGATTAATTGCACCTCTCTTACTTTTCCATGAAGAATCCTCAATAAAACTTCACATGTGTAATACACACACACACACACACACACACATACATACATAGATACACACATATTTTCCCCTAGCTATCCCTCTAATCTAGCTTATCTAATTAGATTAGCATCATTAGATTTTAGTTAATTGCAGTGAACTTGTGGTCAATTTTAGTCAGCACCATATAACACTGCTCTTATCATCAGCTAAAGTATCCAGTACCACTACCAGGTAAGAAAATTAGTGTCCTTTGATTATAAACAAAGTTGACAATTATGAAAACAACAAATAAGTAAATACACAACATCTGAATTTATGATAGCTAATTGATACAACACATATCATAGTTCAAATTTTACATTTATAGCTGTGTAGCAGTTCAAATTAAATTGGCACGTAGCCAATGGAAGAAAAAAGTGAAGGTTACAATCATTACTCTACTGATGGTGGTGGTGTAATTGGGGTTGCAGGTTATATATTTTGATTTATATTTAAGTTTAACACAAGGCTTACATTTTGCCGAAGGAGCAGAGACTGGTTGTGGCTTGCCTTCTATTGATGCTGGCGGTGTAACTGGGGTTGCAGGCTCACTTGGTTGTTCTTCCTGCAAAGAAATAAAAAAACAAGAACAATGGTTACCAAAGATTGTTCCTAAATGTTTGAGGAAACATACCAAATAATATTTCTACATGTAACAAAAACACTATGCATGTATTCTATGAGAATTGAAATTTGTGTTGTGATCCAGTACCTCAGCCATGGACCTAACTCTCAGGCCAATAACTACAATACATGATTGATACGACAGTTCTACACAAGTTTGACCAATAATGCATAACCAAGCTATATACTAAAGAAACATTATATTGTTAAAATATTTTTTATTAAAAACATTGTACTAAAAATATAACTTGATATCTATCATAAAAAATATAACTTGATAAAAATTAGAAGTGGAAACCAAAGAGATATGCATGGCACCTACAGGCTACAAAATTAATAATACTCTTTCATTCTTCATAGAATACATTTAATACCATATATGTAGAAAACTGAACTTGGCATTTTTTTTTCATTTTAATTTATCATTTCTACAGGTTCTTCTAGTAGACTTTTTTATGGCTGACCAACTAACTAGCCAGGTGATCTTATTATAGCTTACAAGTTGATTTTATTATTGAGGTTTTTTCACTTCTACTTATTATTGTGCATCTTAAGTAAAATTAATTTTTTTATGTGATGGTTGTGTTTACAAATTCCATTGCTTAGGCATTTGGAAAGTCCAGGTTATCACATTTTTGCTAGAGCATTCAAAACACACCACCCTGATACCTGCCATTCTGGAAGATTATAAATGGAAATAACTTACATCATCTCATTTTTACCATATTATTGACGTGCTTTGCAGGTAAGCCTAGAATGCAGATTAGTAATTGCACTTCTCTTTTGACATTGCAACCTAGGAAACTAATTATTAACTACTTTAACAATTGGAGACATGCTACATTGCTAATTGAATTTCTTTTATATTGTGTATTCCCCATTATTTCAAAAACTAACACGTGCTTATTGAATGATCTTACAAGTGTGCAAGACGGTGGTTTGATGATGGTGATGTGAACCATTTGGCTAACATGGAAAAGTATGTCTCAACAATGGTGGCAACAAGGGTTAGAATAACATACAACAGGCAAAATGACAATATATGGTTTGCTATAGTCTTAATCACTTTCGTGGTGGCCACAATGTATCAATTGTACTGGGATTTTATCAAGGACTGGGGATTTCTTAATCCAAAATCCATGGCTCAGAGATGATCTAATTCTAAAGAATAAAAGCATATACTATATGTCTATTGTAAGTTTTCTTTACCTCCTAATATGAATATCACAATCATAAGCATTTTATATAACAAAGTAATGTTGGATTGAAGGTCTTAAATATTGTCTTAAGAGTGACGTGGGTGGTGACTATCATGCACTTCAAGGTAGGGCCTGTTCAATCACGACTACAAGACTTTTTATTAGCTGTACTTGAGGTTATTCGGAGAGGGCATTGGAATTTCTATAGGTATATTTTATCATATTTTGAAGAGATGACTGAATTTTTTATCCTTTAGAATTTCCTTCTTCAATTAATCAGGACTTCAAAATGCCTATCTCATCCAATGTAACACAAACTATTTCACTATTTGTGTTTACCAATAAGCAAGTCCTATTAAAACCACATACTTTTAGGCACTGGCCTGTTAAAACTCAATGTTTCTAATATACTCCTCACATGAAAATCATGAGTTTAAAGCATGGGCACAACACATGCCTACGTAAACTTTGGGTCAAAACAATAATGTCACTACACTACTCACTAGAATCTAGGGTGACAATGAAAGAGCTCTAAGTCATAATAATTTTAGTTAGCACATTCTGCATACTCATTATATATATATTACTATGAATTAATAATACTTATTATTTCCATTGGCCTTCCTCCAAAAGATTACACCAGCTATAAATTGCTTGCACAATTTCTTAAAACCAGAAAGTAAACTGCACAAAAATTGAAAACATGGGCATTGCTAGTCTGAAAATGAACATAAATTATGGTGCAACAGTTCCTAAACTAAAATTAGTCAATAATCATGTTAAGAAAGATTCAAAACACACAAGCAAAGGAATTATTATAATAAATAAAAAATCCTAAATCTTAACCTATGTTAGATCATGAAATATTTTCTTAATGTTACAAAGCTTTTCAAGTAATAAAAAAAATCCTCAATATCCCCCAAATTTTCTCAAATAAAGAATTACAATATTCTAACCTGATGTTAGCATGTTTCTTTTGTTGTTTTGTTCAATTCTGAAAGAAACCTGGTATCTTGTTAGCATAAACCTGGTTTCTTTCTCAAATGACAAGATAAAACCCTTCTCAACCCCTCTTTCTATTCATACACAACTATTGATCTACTAGCATAAACCCACCCTTAATGGGCCTAATCAATTGCTGGCCCATTCCTCTTCTTTCTAACATAACCCCTTGTATTTCTTTGACTCAATATCCTAACTGCTAATCTGACCAATCAAAATCACTAATGGATGAAGTTGTATACTTCAACTACCACAATCTTGGTTCAAGCAGTGTTCCTTTATTTCTTGAAACAATGTTGCAAGCAAGTGAAGAATGAGTTTACACTTTGCGTATAAGATAATGTGGCACAAACAAGGAAAGAAAATGATCGATGTGACTCTAAATTGGTACTAAATAAAGACAAGATCAGAGAAGATAGGTGATGGCTTCTACAATGCACCCTTCAAAACCAGAGCATGGATTTAGAAGCTCTTATAATCATTGATTATATATACCTTTTTACACTTATGGAAATATCACCCTCATCTAACAATTGAGATAGAACAGAGAAGGTGCATGTTAAACAACACTAAAAAGATATGCTATTGGAGTATGATGTTTTGGCCAGGGTACCAAGACAAGATAAAAGGAGCTAAATGGCAATAGTAGGAAAATGGATGAATGAAATATTTTCAGTGTTAGGCCATAATAACATAATTTCATACAAGGATTCAAACTGTTTTTTTATGAGGGACTGCAGCTGCAAATTATGTTCATCTTTTCGCTACCCTTTTATATATTCTCAGTGTCCCATTGGTTCTAAGACACATATAAAACTTGGCTTCTAAATTCATTTTAAAGGAAGGTAGTGCTAGTGACCCAAAAATCATTTCCTATCTATTGTTACCACACAACAACAATTATATCTAAAGCACTTAAAAAAGAAAACAAAAAGAGGAAGAAGAAGTAAACCGGTGCGAAGTGAGGCAATGTGGGGATAAAAAAAGAAGTTAAAACTCAACTATGCGAGGTGAGCCCAACTCAACTATGCGAGGTGAGCCCAACTCAACTATGGTATTGAATACAAAAAGATGCAAAGAAGAAGATATAGTCGCGAAAAAGATGCAGCAAAATACCTGGGTACGGTGGCGAGCTGTCACGGTTGCGAGGAGAGGGAGATAGAGTCGTGAAGATGAAGCTTAGACGGAGAAGAAGAGAGCGCAAGTAAAATAGGGCTCGTGTTCTAATATTTTTAAATGTACCTTCAACATCAATTTTCAATAAAAAAAAATTTGATGTTAACAAAGCAATGTAAATGTTAACATCGATTTTATTAAAAAAACCGTTGTTAACTTATCATACGTTAACATCGGTTATGCAGAAAACCGATGTTAACGAACTTACGTTAACATCAGTTTTTTGTACTCTCCCCTTCCCTTCTCCTTTCACTCATTTACTACCACTAGACCAGCCTTAGGCAAATTTTTAGTATGCTTTAATTTAGACTTAAAGACTTCTTTTTATTAACCGGGAGACAATCACAATGGTAGTCATGTTGGAATAGATGTAATTAGAAAATATAATAAAACCAACAACTAATTGGTGTTGTAATTTATGAAAGCATTTCCTAGCTAATAGTACCTCCCTAGGTAACACTACTACAAAAATGGTCTTTTACGACAGTTCTACAAAAACAAATGTCGTAAGTAAAGTGATGGAAGCTTGCTTGTGGGGCTTCTATGGAGGCTGGATCTTTGAGCTTCAATGAGGTCCTTTAATGGTGATTTTCCACCATGGAGATGCAGTGGAAGACAAAGGAGAAGAGGAGAGAGGAGGCGCCATCCACTAGGGAATAAGCCTTGGAAGAAGGAGCTTCACCACCAAGATGAGCCTTGGATAAGAAGCTTGGAGAGGATGCTTCAATGGAGGAAAAGAAAGAGGGAGAGAAAGAGAGAGGGGGGAGCACGAAATTGAAGGAAGAAAAAGGGAGAGAAGTTGAGCTTTGTGTTGTGTCTCACAAGACTCTCATTCATCAAAGTTACAACAAGTGTTACACATGCTTCTATTTATAGACTAGGTAGCTTCTTTGAGAAGCTTTCTTGAGAAAACTTCCTTGAGAAGCTTCTTTGAGAAAACTTCCTTGAGAAGCTAGAGCTTAGCTACACACACCCCTCTCATAACTAAGCTCACCTCCTTGAGAAACTTCCTTAAGAAGATTCCTAAAGAAGCTAGAGCTTAGCTACACATACCTCTCTAATAGCTAAGCTCACCTCCTTGAGATGAGAATCTAGAGCTTAGCTATACACACCCTATAATAGCTAAGCTCACCCCCATGACAAAAAACATGAAAATACAAAAAAAAGTCCTTACTACAAAGACTACTCAAAATGCCCCGAAATACAAGGCTAAAACCCTATACTACTAGAATGGCCAAAATACAAGGCCCAGACGAAGGAAAAACCTATTCTAATATTTACAAAGATAAGCGGGCTCATACTTAGCCCATGGGCTCGAAATCTACCCTAAGGCTCATGAGAACCCTAGGGCCTTCCCTTGGATCTCTAGCCCAATCTACTTGGAGTCTTCTACCCAATGCCCTTACGGAGTAGGATTGCATCATAAAGCGGTGACATTTTTGTAAATAACTACAAATTTTTTAAAAATGATTTTATGAAAACCGTCTTTGGAAACACATTACGACATCAGTTCTTCAAGAACCGATGTAGAATGCGAGAATACAATGTTAGTTTTAGAAAACCATCTTCGAAGGGAATGCGAGAATTCCAACTCTCTCTCACTTATCCTTATTTTCATCTTCTTTTTAATCTCTCTCTCTCCTCCCCCAGCCCTACCCCTACTGCATCTGCGACCTCGACATCCACAACATGAAGGTCTCCACCTCATTCTCATTCATCACCGCACTCACCTCCCCTTTCTCTCCCTCAAACACATAGTTTTAAGAACCCAATGGGGCAACCCTATTTGGTCCACTCCTCTAATTCCTTCACGACACTGACTCCTTCTTCTTCATCAACCTCTACCCTTACAATCTTTATTGCCTCAACCCCGAGATTCCTCTTGGAATCGTGCCTTTTTAAGAACATCCGTTTAACTTCCGCAATGACTTCACCATCGGGGTTCGATATTGAAACCTCTTCGACGTCATGGTTAACACTGTCGTCTCCATCCTCATCATTATCGGCTACGAGACTGTGCCAATTATTTCCACAAAAACTGGTTGGCTGAGCTCCAGCATCGCCGCTAACGAGTTTGAAAGACTATGTAACAAAGGTTTTCATGAAACATCTTAAAAATGGTAGGACTCACAACTCTACTATGAAGTTGAAAATTGTCTTGTGGAATTGCTTCATCCACATGAAGATTGTAATGTGAATTCATCATTATTTTTCACTCTTCAGGTTTTCCTTTAGCTCAATAAAAATTTAAATCCTTATATTGGTCAGATCTATTTTTTACAAGAAAATAATTTGTCTCAGGTTTCTACTGCTGATATGTCGGGTTGAAGATGTTATTGTTGAAGACACCATAACTGGATCTGTTGTGCACTTTCACTGGATTAGAAATATAAATGTCTCTTATTCAGGAGTAATCAGTGTGTTTGGGTTGGGAGGTGATATAAACTCGTTCTCTTATAAATGTGCAAGTTGTTTTCTTTTTCTAGTTCTAGTTATCAAGTTTTGGGTGCATAACCTTTTATCTTTGCATTTTTTCATCAAGGTGTTGTTTCAAGTTTCAGCTATCTATTACTGAACTAATTACATTCTTGATTTAA
This sequence comes from Glycine max, assembly GCF_000004515.6. Taxonomy (NCBI): domain Eukaryota; kingdom Viridiplantae; phylum Streptophyta; class Magnoliopsida; order Fabales; family Fabaceae; genus Glycine; species Glycine max. The sequence goes on from NC_038252.2 coordinate 26,317,440, forward strand.
AACTAATTGGCAATAACATCTAGGGCTATGCCTTCAATAACTTTGTTTAAAGTGAAATGGAAACAATAAAAACAATTAAAAAGAAAAGGAAAAGGTTTTTGTCCCATCCAAGCCATTCTTATTTTCATATTCTTTTCCAGGTATATTCCATCACCCCTGTTGATTTTGATTTTAAACTTGAAAGGTTAATGTACCCTATCAAATTATGGAAAAGTACAATAAAGTTATGGTGAGAGTATTTTGAACTTTGGAATAATCAACCATGTATCTGGTTAGTGATTTTCAACGAGAGGTTAATGAATAACCACTCATTGATTTAATAAATCATTTGTGTGGTTAAATGTTCCCGAAATGGAAATATTTTTAATAATAATTCCTTCTTCGTAATTTTCCCTTCCAAGGTTGGAATAAATACTCATAACAATATCATATATAGAATAATTTACATTTGAAATTATGCGAGTAAAGATTGACTACTAGATAAGGTGTTTTCAACAACAGCTAAATGACAACGGTTCCCCAAGAACTGTCTTAATATATTAGGTGATGACAATTTGTAAGTACAAAATTTTTCAACGAAGACGGTTGTATGAAAAACGTCTTAGAAGGTTGTAAAAACCATCTTAGAAGTAAGTGCCCTTAATTACTCTCGGGCTTCTTACTTTATCCTTCTCACTCTCACTCTTATTCGATGCTATGTTTTGAAAACCCTAATCACCTTCCTCTCCTCTGACCCCCACCTTCGCCTGGTAGTCCTCTCCTTCGTCCCCCTCCTCACCGGCCTCTACCTCTCTTGCATCCACTCCTCGGAGCCATTGTCCCTTGCGATCTTCGAATCCGTTCTCCTCGCCCTCTATGCCGCCGAGACCAAATCCTACAATGGCAAATCGCTGGTGGTCACAATCCCTGACATCTACCACGTTCCCCTCCATTAAGCCTCACCACACCACCCTCGATTGGACTCATTTTGCCCCCTTTAGAACCCCAGCTCGGCGTCAAATCCACCAAGCGTACCTCCAACATTGGCGTCGCGCTCCAGGTACTACCAAGCACACTATGCTCCTCTTTCTTCACTTAACCCTAATTACACTAGTTTCCTTTTCTTATGCTCTCTTGGGCCAATTTTGGGTTTCTCTGTCGTGTTACTTGTGGTGTGTAAATGGGTTTGTTTTGCAAGCCTTGAGTGTTAAATAGAAAGGATCAAAATCCAAACTTGTGTTCCCCATTTTTATGTTTAGATAATTTTTTAGCCATTGCATGCCTGTGATGAATGTTGAGGGGTGAAGTGTATAATGTAGTAAGGAAACATGTTTTCTCATTATCTCATGTGTATCTGGTTTTTTGGGTTTGAACAGAGCTTTTAGAGAAGGCCAAGTCTCAGGTTAATTTGTTAAAGAAGCAGAATAAGAAACTTGCTAAAGTTGTTGGAGGATGCCTTGGGCAATACTATAGGTGATTAAGTTCACTAAAGAGAAACTGTTTATCTTTTTTTTTTTTGTGTGTGTATGCAACTTTCTTTTTCTTTTTGTGTGTGATGTAGGTATCATGGTGATTGGAAAAGTGAGACACAGTCTGTAGTTTCAATGCTTAAATTTATGCACTGGCTCGAAACAAGAAGCCTTCTCGAGCACAAAGAGGCTAAGGAAAAACTTGGGTGTATGTTTTAATACTCTAGTGTTAGTTATTGGCATGTCAATCAATGTTTTATTCTTTAGGTATGTATGCATGTATGCATAGATTGATTTCATTAAGCATTATTATTAATGATTTACTAATTTTCTAATTTACTAGTTGAATACATTATGATGTCCTAAGCTTCTAAGTAGCAGGGGAATGTGAGTTTCAAACTGGTGTCTTTTGTAAAATAAGCTTCTGCATGCAAGCTGAGTTCTTGGCAGCAGGCTTTCTATCAAGCAATTAAGAACAATATATCTCTTGCTGAGTTGTTTGATAGTAATCGTGGGCAGCTCAATGAGAAGTGAATTTTGAATTTAATGAACATTGTTATTGAAGTAAGGAAGGTAGAAAATCCATAGTATTCAGGCTTTCTTTTCTCTTTGTTCTTAATTTTAGTAGCGCAAATTTTGTATTGATTGGTTCATTTTTGAAATAAAGATTGTTGTAATTCAATTGTGTGAAGTTATTTTTTCTTCCAACCAAGATGGTGCCTGTAATAAATATTACTTTTTCTTCCCACCAGAATGTAGTTACCTTGAGAAAGAAAAAGTGAGATCAGTTAGACGAATGTTATTGGTGCCATGCTCCTTTTGAGGTCTTGGTTGTCCCCCATCAAGATAGGGTGTTATCAAATGCCAGGCTTCTTCACTCTGCTTACACATATATCCCGCAAAGTAGAGCTCCCCCAGTATGTTGTCTCTAGTGTTGTGAATGCTACATCTAGATATGTTTACGTGCCTTGATTCTGTGCAGGTTTATGGAACATTGATACATGTTGTCTTTTTATTTCTTCATAATGATGTTTTTTTATTTTTTTATTTCAACATCCTATTTTATACAATTAAACACCATTTCTTGTTACCTATTATTAGGTAAAATTTCTTTGAACATAAGTTGGGAAGAGGTTATTTATAGGTATTGTTATCAACCATTTGCAAGTTTTGACATGTAATATTGTTATTGGCACTCTGCCTTTTCTTTTCTTTACAATATTATTACTAATATAATGATAAATTTTGAAACAATATTAGTAAGACTTTCAGCGTATTGGTTGTAAAAATTGTATAGTTGCAATGCATTAAAGTTTGTAATACGGCATATATAAAAAGTTCTAGGAAAGAATAAATTAAATTAATGACAATAATACAGTCACGAGACCATAGAAAACAAATCACCAACCACTCTTATCTCTGAGTTGTGCATGCCATGTGTTGAAAACTTAATTCTGAATCCAATCCAACACCACTCACTTACTCCTTGTCTCTACCTATAAATCAGAGCCTTTAAGAAAAACTAAGTTTCACAAACTTGAGATTAATTCATCTCCTTGTCCTACAAAAAAAACATGGTTTCAACCCCCTCACTCAAGTACGTTCTCCTCTATATATATTAGTACTTCTCATATATTTCTGCAGGGCAAAGAGTGCAGTATATGAAGCAGAACTAAAGCGTGAAGAGAGAGAACGGCATCCTATTAACCAGAGGGAGAAACACACCCTTTATCCTGTGAGTAAGCAGGCAATTTTAATGTTCCCATTTAAAGTGATTGATTTTGCACTAGTTCTTTTCTTACCTATACAGTTGTGTGAAAAATTCTTAGCACTTGGCAGCTATGAAGCTTAGGTATTCCCAAAATGTCAAAGATATTGGTGTCATACGCAAAACCAATACTGATACATATATGACATGCCTATTTGTAAAATTTAAGTTAGGCCATATTTGTAAAATTATTTTACAATTTTGTTTGCATGCTGCTGAAATTATATCACAGATATTCTGATTCTTGATGTGGATTTGGCAGCTATGCAGAACAGCTGAAGAACACCCTGAAATTTTTTTCCTCTAAGTAAATTTTGATGAGAATAAGCCAATGTGTAAAAGGCTGAATGTTAAAGTACTTCCTTACTTCCACTTTTATCGTGGGGCTGAGGGGCAGAATCATTTTCATGTTCACATGCCAAGGTAATTCTTTCTATTTAGTTCTGGTTATGTTAGCATTTCTGGCTTCATTGTAAGCGAAAATAGGTGAACTTAATAATTTGCTCCTTAAAACTTAAAAAGTATTTCCAATGCATAAAAAGCGCTTTAGTACATCGAGTTCAACACATGCACCAATTCTAAATTCAGTCTCACGAGACCTTATAATGGTAATTAATTAATAGTGTATATGTACCCATTTTACTTATTAGACATGCATGATCTTGATTAATTACGTGTTGTGCTTAATTAATTGTGAAACATATGCATATATAGTTTGAAGGTGCAGCAAATGAGGGTGCTAGGGGACCAAGTATATGGGATACCTTCACCCATAAATATCCAGCTATATATATTTTCTTTCCAAGATATATATGTATAAGGGAGCAGAGAAAAAGATGGGAAAGGGTCAAAGGGAATGCTTGACTTGTTATCTTTTATATATTGCTTGGCTAATATGTATGTACCATCTTGAATTGATGATATGCATAAAAGATACAGGACAAAAGCAATGTAGATGTGACCATTGATGCTTATCATCGTTACAAGGTATGGTTGCTAGCTTCAAAGTATTTGTATCTTCTAGATTAAAAAACCATGTACATTTAACAAATGTACGTGGAATTCATAATCGTTAAGACGTAATTGGATTATAAAAAATTGATTAAAAAAATATTTTCTATTTTTTAAATTAATGATATTACCACTTAATTACTACTTAATGATATTACACATATTTTTCTCTTTTCTAATACATTTTTTAAATTGATTATAAAAAATTGGATTATAAAAAATTGATTAAAAAATATTTTCTATTTTTAAATTAATGATATTCCACCTATATTTCTATTTTCTAATTTGGACCATGATCTTTTTTATTTTACTTTTCAATTTCTTATATATTCGCCTACCATAAATGCATAAAAAAGTGCAATTAGCTTTTTATACATTTATTTTTATTGTATAAAGTATCTTGTGGTAACATTACTTCAGTATACATTTGAAGCGGAATCCGTAGATAATTAATACTAGTATATGCTTTTATAATTTATAATAGTAGAATTTAAAAAAATGTATGTAATTAAAAAATAATCATATAACAATTAGTAGGTGAAGGAGAAGGGTGGTGAGTGGGCGAGTGGTGACCACTAACCTGCGTTGTAATATTTCTTGTTATTTCTGTATGCTTTTGATATTTCTTGTTATTTTTGTGTTTTTGCAGGCTATATTTCACAATATAGTGTGGAAAAACTTACTGCACAAAATTTAGCCCTATTATTTATATTGTCAATTTATGTGTTCTCATGCCTACATGGTAGTGGGGATTTCTTATTAAATAGTTTTTTTTCTTCAAAAAATTTGCTGATATTATTTTTGCTATTTATACACTAGGTAAGGTAGTGGAAGGTGTCATGACAAAAGCACTGCTCCTACTTGCATTGGGTAAAAACTGTTGCGCACCGTGTGTCTTGTATTATTTTCTTTCCAGCTTATTATGTCATTTTGGTGGCTACTGGCTATACAACATTTATGTTATGATATGTTAAACCATCTAGATAGTATCATGTTCTAGTGTAAGCGGCACCTGTTTTGCTTTCTACCTCATCAATGAAGACTATGGCCTCTGCAAGTGCAGGGATTTCAATGTTACTTAGGCTATTTTCAAATGTGTTGTTTGTCCTTGATATTGGCATTGGATTTCCTTACAAATTCTAGTGCGGGAATCAGTCTTATATCCACATTCTTTTTTAATAATTAAGTTTTGCTCTTTGTTTGAACTTAGGCAACAATTTTGTATACATCTTTTGTTGCATTCAATGTGTGTTTTCCTAGATTAATGCTGCTCATGTTCATATTGTTTTCCATTGTTGGTAACTTCTCTATAATTTTACAGGAATTTGAGTTCTAATTCTTTGGGAGGTGAAATACCACCGGGACTAGGTCAAAAATCCATGATACAAGTGTAAAATCAAATATGATCTCTGTTAGTTACAAATTCTCAAAAACTGTGCTGCCTTTAGATGCTATTCAAATGTTTTTATATTATTTCCTCATCAATTTTCAGTATCTTCACACATTAAAATGTCAAATACTTTTATCATCATATACTGAATACGATATATAATTAGTCTACATGTTTTTCTTGCACGATGTTTGGTAGATTAAAATGCATGCCATTTAAAATTCTGAAGTCGTTTATAATAATATTATGGAGTTCATCTTTCATTTGTCAATTTGGCATCTTAATGCCCACTTAGTCGCTTCAATAACTTTATTTATATAATTTTTTAATAATAATATTTTCATAATTTTATTTTTTTTATAAAAAATACATTGTAAAACGGATTTTTGAAAAATTATCTTTGAAACTTCCTAAGACGGTTATTAGAAAAATCATTTTAGAATTATTTATTTTTTTTAAATGATAACTATCTTAAAATTTTCAATCTTTTTTAATTTCTTTTAAAAAAGATATTCTAAGGCGGTTTCGGGACAAAATCATCTTAGAAATTATATCATTTTAAGACGATTTTTAGGAACCGTCGTAGAAAGCTTTTGGAAATCTTCTTAGAAATTGTAACTTTTTACAACGTTGACTTCTAAAACGGTTCAAAATCATCTTAAAATGCCTCCAAGAGTTGTCTTAAAATACACTTTTTCTAGTAGTGATTATAACTTGTTGAATTTGCAGTCTTGCCCAAAGTTTCTAGACTTTGTCTGATTTAGCAAAGCATCTAGCTACAACTGTGGAAATAGTATTTCTAATTAGACACGGTCAATTTGGTGAAGATGCTGACATTCAGGTCCAGTATATATACAAGGAATCCTTCTTGGATATAATGAAATTGTGTATTTATGAATTGTATTTCTCTGTGATAAATATTAATAGGAATTGTCGGAAACGTATAATGTTCCATTTGTTGGCACAGGATCAAAGGAGTCTTGCCAAGCATTTGACAAGGTACATGACATATGTATTGTGTTCTCTTTAACATAATTGGAATGCAGGCACACATTTGAGATCTAAGATTGGTTTACATTTTCTTGCCAAACATAGTTAGATTAAGTTCTAATTCTATACTTTTAATGACCATCATACACTAAGAATTAAATGATTTGAAAGCCTTATTTAGGATTTAGATTATTAAAACTTAATACCAGTTGGGACGCAAAATCTTGGTGCTAATTATGGTATATGATAAAGTTTGTGGGAAAAACTTCTGGAGACTTTAAAAATTGAGACTTCCTCAGTTTACTTTACATACAACAAGATTATCACCTTTTCCTTCTCTAGTAATCTTTTGTTACTTAGGTTTGACTTTGACTGTCCCTTTGGCACTGGTTTTTTTCCTTAAAATAATTGTCAACATAAAGCATCATTAGAGCTCAGGAAGCATGAATTCATAACACACTACTAAAAAATACACTTTCAACATCGGTTATTTAGAACATTCTACATCGGTTCTAAAACCGATGTTGAAAGTGACGATGTTGAATGTATGAATGTTAACATCGGTTTTGGAGAACCGATGTTAACATATGACTACATCGGTTCTTCAAATACCCGATGTTAAACACAATGAACAACAACAAAAAAAGTGTAGGCATGATGAACGTTGACATCGGTTTTCCAGTAAAACCGATGTTGATATGTTAGTTTAACATCGGTTTTCTAGAATAACCGATGTTAATGTATGCCCTTAACATCCGTTTTTCTAGAAAACCGATGTCAACGTTGATGATGCTTACACTTATTTGGTGTAGTTCTTTGTGTATAACATCGGTTAATTATAAATAACCGATGTTACTATTCAAATATTCACATCGGTTATTTATAATTAACCGATGTTAATGTACAATAGTTGACATCGGTTATCCACAGATAACCGATGTTAAAATACAAACGCTGACATCGGTTATACACAAAAAATCGATGTTAATATACAAATGTTAACATCGGTTTTCTATTATAACCGATGTTGGTTATGATATTAACATCGGTTTTTGTTAATAACCGATGTTGTTTTCAAATATATTTTTTATATATACTTTCTGTTTTTACAGTAAACCCAAAATTGTACCTGTCAAATGCAATTTCAGGAGGCCCAATTCACAGCAAATAAATATTTTATTCTGCTTTCAAGCAGTTTTAATGATAATAAACATCAAATAATTGATTTATATATTATAAAGAACAATCAACAAATGAATTCAATGTTCGTGTTACATAGAAAATGTAAAAAGTGTTAAAAAATGTCCCTAAATCCTAGGCCTGATCTCTAACTCGGAGATAAAACTGTGCCCACTGAATCCGCAATGCTTTTAATCTCTCGGGCTCCAATGGTCTAGGGTCGTTAAAATACTGCATGATTAAATAAATCATATTAAGTTAATAATGTAATACAAATTATAAATAAATCGATTTTCTTTGAAATAAACTTACCGCTTCCCAATTATTTCTAAAACTTCCTAAAATGATGGTGGACATCCAGTGCATGACATAGTAGCCGCACTCAGTAGTTCCTTTTTGTCTATTACACTAAATACATAATGATATTTGGATATTAATTAAACAACTAGTGTACAGACACATAAAGAAATATATATAAGTGGAAGTTTTATGTAAATGACATACCTTGACGACAATCCACCTAGCAGGAGCTTTTGATTTAGGCTGTGGAGCATCATCAAGACCCTTGATAGCACTGTTCCATATGAGTAACAATTAAAATCTGGTGTTGTACGTTGAGTTATTACAATGCAAATGTATTGAAAAGAACACTAACCTATTAATAATCCCCTTAAGGTAGTTGTCTGGCCTGTTATGCGATGTCCTTTCTGTAGAGAAGCTGTAGAGGAGGCATCTCATTTGTTCTTCCATTGCGTCTTCATCCAACCAATTTGGTGGGCATCGATGTCTTGGCTGAACTATCATACTGCCTTTCCTCTTGGGCCTAAACAAAATTTTCTACAGCATATCTTCACTGAGGTAAAAGGATTAAAGATTAAGAGATGGAGATATTGGTGGATGGCGGTCACATGGGCTATATGGAAACTCAGAAACAGAATTCTATTTTCGAATGCAGAATTTGATGCTAACAGATTGTTTGATGAGGCTGTTTTGTGGACTTGGACTTGGCTTAGACATTTTGAAAAACATTTCTCAACTCATCTAAACCAATGGGCAAGCAATATTAGTCAAGGTTTTTTCTTGTAATGGGTGTTACATTTAGAACAAAGCTATGTTCTCCTTGTATCTAGAATCCCTTAGTTTCGGTATCTAGATATCAGGTTGTATAGCCCTATGTACTAGTACCTCTGGTACTTTTGAATTATATATATAATATACTTAGTTTTGCTGATAAAAAAAAAAGGTAATAATGGGAGGAGCAACAGCAATAACCCAGGAGGAATGTTTTGTCAAATTATGGAGCATAAAGGTTCCAAGAAAAATAGAAATCTTTGCACGGAGACTAATTAGAAATAGACTTCCGACAAGACAGAGTTTGCAGTGGAGGCAAGTGCAGGTTGCTGACACGTCATGCCAATTTTGTAGGGACAGTGAGGATGATGCAATTTTCATTCTTTGGACCTGGCTTAGGAACTTTGAGAAAGACTTCACAGAACATTTTAATCACTGGTGCAGTAGTATTAGACAAGCTTTTCTGTACTAGAAGAGGATACAGTTTTGGCTACTAGTTTTGTACTTTTCTTAGGTTTCTATAGAGTGGTCCTCTAATCTGGAAAATGCCTTTATGTAATTAGAAAGGGAATGTACTGGCTGAGACCTCTTCCAAGAGGTGCAACACATATGTACTTAAGTCAGGGGTTGTAGCTGGTACTTAATTCATCTTGTGTACCAGCTATGTTCAAAATATATTTGTACTCACAGTACCTCTGGTACTCTTTCATCTATCTAATACATATCTATTTTTGCTGAGCAAAAAAAAATTATCTTTGCTAATAAAAAAAACAAAAATAAGTACATTGCCCCTAAAATACCAACATTATACTCACTACTGTTCAGCTTGCCATAATTTATATAAAAAAACAATATAATCCTCATACAAATACAATCATGCAAGCATATTTCAAAACTTAAAATAGGAATAAACAACTCTGAACAAATTAACTTATGTAGACTTGGCAAATTTGTTTTCACTAATATTAGTAGGTCATCACCACTGCAGTAGAATTTAAGTTAAATTTAGATAAGTACCTTATGAAGAGACCAACTACCTTGTCACACCACTGCAGTAGAATTTAAGTTAAATTTAGATAAGTACCTTATGAAGAGACCAACTACCTTGTCACACCTAATAAGTTACAATTGAAGAAATTTCTGCATGTATAATTGAACAAACTTGTTATCAAACTTTTGTGTGTGTGTGTGTGTGTGTGTGTGTTTGTATGATGAGTGTGTGTGTGTGTGTCATGAGTGTGTGTGTCTCTGTGTGTTATGTTTCTAATTTAAAGTTCTAAGCTGTTTATTTTGTCTCAGGATGATGATGATAACACTGTTCTCCATATAGCAGTAGAAACAACAAAAATGATACGTGAAAATCTTGATTAGCTCATTGTATGCTTGGGAATCCTAATGCTGATGTATTAGTCAGAAACTACTGCCAAGTTGCAGCTCTGTGCACTCATTGTCATTAGATTTTGATAATTTATATCACTTGCAAAGCATGACAGCAAGTTTTCTTTTGGATTGAATTTCCTTTAATTTCTATATTAGTAACACTGGAGGTGAAGTAAAAAAAAGTAATCAATTACCAGGACAGAAGAATTTATCAGCCAATTTCTCAAAGGGGGTCCTGTCGTTGTAAATATACCTGCATCATTATCAACACAAGCATAAGATTGTTGTGTGTTTTTTTTTATCAGCCAAAAATATAATATATTCATTAATAAGTACCAGAGGTACTAAATTGATACATATTTGTATAAGTACGAATCATAGCTGATTCTCTAACAAGCCTTGATATTATACAAGCTGAAAGAAAACTATGGAGCTGGGTAGCAAGAAATTTTTAAAATGAATATTCTGTCTTATAACATTAGAGGGCTTGGTAGAGGTATAAAGTGGGCCTCTATTAGGAGATTGGTTGGGAAACACAAGATAGACCTCCTCTGTTTGCAAGAAACAAAGAGGGACTCTTTGGATAAGGCACTGTGCCAGACTTTGTGGGGTCAATCAGACTTTGAATGGGAATGGGTCCCTGCTGTGAATACTGTTGGGGGTTTATTGTGTATCTGGAACAATAATAATTTCCAGGTTGAGGTCAAAACTGCTGAAAGGGGATTCATTATGTTGGAGGGGGTTTGGATGGCAGAAATGCAGAGAGTCGTGGTGGCCAACATTTATGCTCCTTGTGAGATAGAAAGTAAAAGACAATTGTGGGAGAAGCTGTACTCAAGGAAGAGCCAGTCCCAGATTCAGTCTTGGTGCCTGGTGGGAGACTTTAATTGCATTAGACACCCAGCAGAAAGATTGGGAAGTAGACACTCAAATTCAGAAGCTAACCTTATAGCTAAATTTAATGATTGGTTGGCTGAAATGGAGATAGATGATATCCCCTGTGTGGGGAAGCCTTTCACTTGGGTTAGGCCTAATGGCTCTTGCAAGAGTAAGCTAGATAGACTGTTAGTTTCTGATGACTGGCTATCTAAGTGGCCTGATAGCTCCCAATTCAATCTTGAAAGGAACTATTCAGATCACTGCCCCATCCTAATAATTCTAAATGCACTGATTGGGGCTCTAAGCCTTTTAGGGTCTTTGATGCTTGGCTATCTAACAAGGACTACACTAAGGTGGTTAGGGATTGCTGGTCTGCAAATCATAGGCTAAAAATGCAAACTTCAGAACCTCAAACATAGGCTAAAAACCTGGAGCAGAGATAATTGTGGAGACCTAGGCAACAAGGTGAAGCAAACTCAGAAAAAGCTGAATGATCTGGAGGATTCTCTCACAGCTCACCCCTCTGAACAGCAAATTCAACAACTTAAAAAAACACAGTCTGACCTTTGGGAGCAGTCTTTTCTTCATGAATCAATAGTGAGACAGAAATCTAGAAGTAAGTGGATCAAACAGGATGATGGCAACACCTCTTACTTCCACAGAATTATTAACTTTAGCAGAAGAAGGAATGCCTTGAGGGGGCTGCATATTGATGGCAATTGGGTAGATAAACCTGCTGTGGTCAAGGCTGCAATTCTCCAGCACTTCCAAGCCAGATTTGCTGAACCTTCCTTGAACAGACCCAACCTAGATGGGGTTTCCTTTAATGTTCTGTCCAATAATCAGAGAGAAATGATGGTGGAACCTTTTAAAGAGGAGGAGATTTCTAGTGCTGTGTGGGCTTGTGGGAGTGACAAAAGCCCAGGGCCCGATGGCTTCAATTTCAGGTTCTTAAAGCATTTCTGGAATGAATTGAAGCCTGAATTCCTAAGGTTTTTCTCGGAATTTTATGTGAATGCAGTTTTCCCTAAGGGTCTCAACTCATTATTCATTGCCCTTATCCCTAAGATCAAATAGGCTAAGCAAGGTCATGAATCACTTAATAGATGAAAGGCAACTAGCCTTTGTTAAGGGCAGACAATTGCTTCATGGGGTTTTGATTGCAAATGAGGTTGTAGAGGAAAGTCCAGAAGCTATATACGGGTGGTTTAAGTAATCAATTGCTTTATCGGGTGACACCGTACCTCCTACAGCTAATGAAAGTCCAGAAGCTAATGGAAATTCGAAGAAACCAGATGAAATAGACATCCAAGAGGCAGAGTCTCAATGGGAATTAGCAAAAAGCATAAGAGTTCATACTTAGTTACAACAGCCAGCAGTCATCAGCAAGATAACGGAGATGGAAATCAGAGATAAGCAGGAGGTTGCAGAGATGGGAAAAAGACAAAGTGGAAAAAATATATTGATTCTATGGGATGCACTTAAGCAGATAAAACAACAAGACCCAGACTGTATATGGTGCTTTATGGGTGACTTCAACAATATAAGGCATCATTCTGAAAGAGAGGGTATATCACCTAGGGGAGCAGAAGCTAGTATTATCAATGATTTCAACGAATGGATTGCCTTTTCTACTGGGTTAGCTTGGGATTTCTTTTGGAGGGCAACACCAGAGGTGCTTGTATTTATTTTAATTCAGTACCACTTGTACTGCTTTGATTATCTTAATAATATAATATATTTTATGCCTTCCAAAAAAAAAAAGGAAATACCTAATAGGACAAAGGGAAAAGTCATCTGAGCTCATCATATATAATACTATTGATTTCTACTGTGCAAAAAAAAAAAAAAAAACCATACAAGAACAAAAAATGCTATTCAACAAATTGAGGCAGCTACCAGATTTTTAGAACATACAACAAAGATTCATATTCATCCACATTCAGTACATTGCAGGAAACGGAGAGCAGAACCTAATGGATACACAACAAGGAGTGCATACCTTTTGATGCAAGGAGAAGCAACTGAGGAAAATAGTGACCAGAACCTAATGGATACACAGCTTTCCAAGCAACACTACCTGCATTCGAAACCCTAGCTAGTAGTAGTAACTATTTAAGAAACTAACTAACAATCTATAAGAAGAAAGACCACAAACACCACGTACTCGAAAGCACAAACTTACAATGAAGACATGAAGCTTACCTCGAACACAACAGCGACAATGCCGACGAGATTGTACCTCAGGTGAAATGTACCTCAGCAGACCACAAACACCACGTACTACTAGTCAAATGTACCTCAGGTGACCACCAATTCGCCAATCCTTGCACCAGAAACCAAAAAAGCTCCTTAGCTTAACCAAGGGTTCCAGAAACAGACCTAGCACGAAAGGGAGAACAACAGCCTTCGATAGAACAACACAGGTAGATGAAGCGTACCTGTCACGGTCTTCAGTGCAATGGAGAACAACAGCCTTCGATGTTTATAGTGCAATGGAGAAGAGAGCGCGAAAGGGTTCACAGAAAAGAAGAAAGCGAGAGAGGCTAGGGTAAACGGAGAAGAAAGGAGCGCGAGCGAAATAGGTCGTTTCAATAAATACAATTTAAAATGTAAGTTTAACATCGGTTTTCAATAAAAAAAACCGATGTTAACAAATTGATGTCAATGTTAACATCGGTTTTCTTCAAAAAAACCGATGTTAACTGATTATATGTTAACATCGGTTTTTTGAAAACCGATGTTAACGAATCGCCTATAACATCTGTTTTTTTTCAAAACCGATGTTAACAAATTGACTCTAACATCGATTTTATGAAAACCGATGTTAACGTCGCTTTGTTAACATCGGTTTTCTTGAAAACTGATGTTAGAGTCACTTCATTAACATCGGTTTTCATAAAACCGATGTTAAGAAATACACATTATTTACAATTATGCCACCGCGTTTACGTTAACATCGGTTTTTGACAAAATCGATGTTAATCCGCCGATGTTAAATTAGCTTTTTCTAGTAGTGACAGTACCCAATTCATTAGTTCATGTATTATAAATTGTTCTAGGCAGGCTATTGATTCACCTTGTAATGGTGTCTAATTATGCGTTACAAAAGTTTGTATGGGCTAATGTTAGATAAGTGGATGTTGCATTCTTAATGTTCATCTATATTTTTGTGTTAGATGTCATCCCAATTTTTTTTGAAGTGTTTTATGTCATTAAAATCTATTCATCTAGATGTTCTTATTTATGCACTATATTGTAATATGATGTCAATTAGGGGTATGAAACAAAAAAATCAGAAGTATCATAATGGTTTAAAAAGCACCAGCAGGACCCTGACTTAGGGAAAATTTTTGTAAGGAACTTGATTTAGTTTAGTCATTAGACTTTCGATGTTAATTCATTGTGAGGGAGTTTTTTATGCTTAATGATGTTATAAAATTTGATGCTTCAAGTAAAACCAACAAGAGGAAGGTCAAGCATTGGAGTTAGAGTTGCATATGGTGTGAATGATTCTCTTGTAAAAGCCAATGAAATTATGTATGAGGTATTTTCAATATATTTGTCACTTGAATGGGACCAAAAACTTTTACAATGTGACTACTTTCATTTTAGATGCAGACACAATTATTATTGTATATAATGTGAATATATCGAAAAATCAAGGAGAATGATTATGGAGGAAACTAAGAAGGAATACATTTTGACTAGAAGTATATTAAGGTCCTGTTTCAATAAACTTCTCCATAAATAGTTCTCCATTTTGACTAGTTGTGTGTATTATTCTTAATCATCAATAGTTTTGGAATGGAGTATGTTAACTTTTGGTATTGATCATTTTTTCTTATGTGATAGGGAATCGACAATAAACTGCTAATAGAAATATTTCTTGAAGGAGGGAGTGAGCTTGCAACCATTGTCCTTGATGTTGGATTTGATTCAGATAGTTTTCTTGTTGTACTACTTTTAACTGAGGTATGTTTTACCTTTTCTCCTTTAACATTTCTTGTTTATTCACTGCAATGCTAAAATATACTTGTTTACATCAATTTGGAGGAGACCGAGTATCTATAATGAGACAAAAGAAAGTATTAGTTGTTGTTTGATTCAATGGAATGAGAAACTGAGAATGAAAAAGGGATCAAGAATGGACTAAATCTGTGTTTGAAAAACTCTTGAATCATTTGTTAGGGAATGTGAAATTCTATATTCCCTCTAAAATTGAATGGAATGGCCATTCCATTCAAATTAGATTAATTTCCTTTATATATTGTCTTTTCTAAAATGGTAAAATATACTATGTCTCCACCCTGCCTCCACTTCCGCCACAACCACCATGCTTACTGAATTGTAATTTTGCTGAGTAACAATATTTTTTCCTATTCTTATCTAATTTCATGTATCAGTTACCTAGTCATTCTTTTCTAGACTGAATGACACATGCAAAAGATAATGACTTTTCCAATCTTGTCCTTCTCATTCCGGTGAATCAAACTAGACCCTACTAAATTCCTGTTTCAAAAACATAAAATGAAAGGAATTTTTAACTGTGCACATATGATGTATTATTGGATGCAATTCAAGGCCATAAATTAGACATGATTCATGACATAAAATTCAGTGACAATAGTTGGGATTGGTTGTATTTACAAATTCTGTGGTTGCCAATGTGAATGTGAAATTACTCAAACAATTTGTACTTGACAATTGCGATTTCCTTTTGCCCAATAAATATTTCATACTCAGTAGTGATAGATTAATTTTGATGAATAGGTGGAGCTTCAATTCCGTGGTGCAAATGATGTGAAAGAAAATGACACAATATTTAATTACCACAAGAAGTACCTTCCAATCTATGTTATTTCAATGGCTTTGCACGCAAGATTTTGAACGAATTGATGGATGGTTTTTGCCAAATTCAAGTTCCAAATTGTTGTCATCATCAAAAAGTGAGTTTGGAAGGATTGAATCTGGTGTCATAATATTCACTGACACTAACTTGGTGAGATGACTTTCTTCCTTGGAAATAATACATATGATATCTTTAGTAGTTTTACTACTAATGTTGCTTGTTCACTAGTGTGCTGAATGTTAAAGTCATTGCTTGTTTCAGATAAGTAGTATGGAACAAATTGGTTTTCTATTTCAGCAAGCTTCTAAGGTAATTTCTTATTTTCTTTTAAATTGACCTTTTTATCTTAGGCAAAATTGTATTTTTGATCCTCCAATTTATCTTCAGTTTCGGATTTGGTCCCCTAGTAATTTAATTCATGAATTGGGTCCTCCTATTTTGTAAAATCGTGCAATATTGATCACCCAGGCCACAATTGGACGTTGACCGTTAGCAAGTGATGTTGACTGTCACGTTCTTATTAGATGATGACTGTCAAGTATCGTTGTTCTGTAAAGCTATCTTATATGTTGAAAGCATGATGTTCTACAAACATGACACCAACCAGTTAAATCACTTCCACATGATAAAAGTTGATTATTTTTGTTTTTCTTATTTATGCATGGATAATTCTTATCATTCACTACTTGAAAAATGCTATAAATGTTATTCAGGTTGATTTTTCTCATACAAACATCCTTAGAAGCATTATTCACCATGCTTGCTTGTGATTTCTAAATCTTGCTTCAGTTAGTGGTATATCAGGTTAGCTTCCAAGCAGGTCAAAATCCTTGCCACATAACAAGTCATTTTCTCGCCATGAAGGAACTCGAAAAGTGTCTGTCATTTTTGGAGGTAACACATCAGAACGACAAGTATCTCTTATGAGTGGTACAAATGTCTAGCTCAATTTGCTAGCCTTCCATGATGTAAGTGTCCATAATCAGGAAGACCGAAAACTTATTGTAAATAATGTCATTTATTTTCTTTATCTCACTTATGTTGGGCTCTTCAACTATATACTACATAGGTGTAAATACTGTAAATAATGTCACTTATTTTCTCTACTGCACCTTACATTGCACGTTTTGGGTTGTAAGGTGGAGAAGTTCTTTTGTTGACGGTGCTTACATAGGCATTATGTTCAGATTTTGATAATTAGGAACCCACAAGCCCCTCTGGGGGGTGGCAATTTGCGTGGTAGTAGTACCTATAATATGCATCCTTACCCAGGAATTTTCCATTGAAAGCGATTATCTACCTGGTGTTGACTTTTGTTGAGTACCTTTGAGGATCTGTAAATTGTATGAAGGTTTTCAACCGACTGCCAGATTTCTAAATTAACTCTTTCTCTAAAGCTGTTGTTATCATTGAGTGTTTCATGATTCATGGAGCTAATATATTTCAATATGTAATTGACCCCGTTTAGAAGTTGTTGTGCATTTCCTGTGTTTTGTCATAAACTCTGTGTATGATGTTTCTATTTTCTTGAATTGGCCAAGGTACATAATGATTGTTTCTCATTCATCCAGTAGGTGGTTTCCTAAGGATGTGTCTCAATTCCTTTATTTCACCATCTTATTTATTTGATAATGGATGTGTGACACTAAATGTGGAGGGGATTTTAGTCTTTTGGATAAAAAGAATAAATTACTAATGGGAGTGAAGCACCAAGCAGAATTGATGTTGAAGTGCTACTGGCATCTAAGAAACTTGCACCTGTAGTTATTCTAAATAAGGTGATATTGTAAAATTAGTAACTTCTTTTTGTGATACCGTTATGCTTGTGATGTGTGAGGTGTGACACTAATGAGGTTTAACTTATTCTCCTAATTTATGTTAAACTTGTAGATAAGGGTCCCATATAGACAATAAATGCTAAGATTAGTTCAATTTCAATATGTTTAATTTACTCTCATTTCTTCCTTACTTTGAAGTGTTTTCTAAAATGCCATTTTCCATAATCAAGTTACCTTACATTCCTAGTTTCTTTATTCTTTTTTGTTTCTAAAGAGGCCACTCTTACTGACAATTTGTTATGAGTATTCCTGAATTCATCAATTCTGATATTTAGTACATGTTTCCAGGTTTTCAAGTCAGAGTTATGTTTCTAGGAGGAGAAACCATGCTTACTAGACTTAATGGTCTATGCAGGTAGAATGCAATGCTCATAAATGCATTTATCTTTTATCTGACAACTTTCTATAATTTAGATTTAGAACAATGTCATTAGTATGTTCATAAATGCCTATTTAGAATTTTGATGCTCTTGTTTTTCCTTTGTTCCCTTTCCCTTACCACCCAAACTTTTCCGGTTATTTGAATTTCATGTTTTTCCTTCTAAGTTGACCTTATATACATCAAAATTTGGTGGATTTTTATTATCATGTGTATTGCAGGTGTCAAAGCTTAATGAAAAGTGTGATTCTCTTCAAAGGTCACAAATGTTATAAATTATACACTTTTTATATTATTGTTCTCATTCACAATTTCACACAGAAATTGACATACATGTTTTTCAATCACAAAATATGCTAGGCGGTAATCCAGTAATGGAGATAAGGATTATATTGTCTATGCAATTTGATTGCATATTGGACCACTGAGCATAAAAGAGTTGCTAATTCTTGAGGAGCAGCTTGAAATAGATTTATCAAAAGCTAGGCAAAGGAAGGTACGTGTAAATGTATAAGTCCTATGTGCACTTCTATAGCTGTAATATAAAAAGTAGGATCTTGTTCTCTTAATACAATTTTTCATATTGATTTATTAATATTTCATATTGATCCTTGTTTGAATTTTATCAACACTATTACCACAAATGAGGGACTTACGTTGAAAAAGTGGCATATTGTCTATAATATTCATACGAAACAGAAAATATGATCTATTGATGTTTTTAAACAAAAAGTGATGATATTAATTAAATCTTTCTAAAACAGTTCTTAATTAAGAATTATGAGTTATATTTTAAGATAGTTCTTAGCTAAGAATCATATTTGAAAAACAACATTTTAAGATAATTTTTAAAAAATGAAATTATCTTTAAATGTAAAAAAAAAAATCATCGGAAAAAAACCTTTCTCCAATAGTGCAATGTGCAAATAAATATATAATTATAAAACTTTGAATTTAATTAGATTAATAATTAGTGTGAAGATTATTTTATATTATAATTTAATCATAAATTATGAAATGATTAAAAGTTATTAATTTTTAAAATAATTACTTTTAAAATCATATTTAAAATAGTTTCTAATTATTTAAACGTATACTTTTTTTACATCATCACCACTTCTATAAAAATTCAATTCTTACAATTTTCCGTTTCATTGAGTCCTCTCATATGGATCCGGTTCCTCTCTCTTTATTAGAGAGTTCCAGTATAGTGACGGACTTATGGGATCAAGAATTTCTCTCTCTCCTACGGGACATCTAAAAAAAGAGTTTTTTTTCTCTCTCTCTCTCATATATATATATATATATTCAATAATCCAATTGCTTCCTTGTGTCCATTAGAGTCAAAAAGGCCTACCATTCATAATAATTTCATAGTTGAAGATTTAGTAATGTGAGTGCTTCAATTGATGTGTAACTCCACTCTAGCTTTGACAAATAAAATTAATTTCTCACTACTGCGGTCAAATTTTAGTCAAGTACTGCCTTGGTTTCCCCTCTTTTTGAATTTGTTTCTAAAACATAAAAATAGAGAAGACAAAATACTCTTCCACAAGTTGACAATTATCTAGCCGTGGAACAATGCTACAAAGTTCCCTTGCATAAACTTTTGCTAAAATTGTCTCTCATGTATGAACATCGTTGCTTCTTTTGGTTTGAAGTGTTTGTACTGCGTATCCTATGAGAATGCTAATCTATCTATACAGTTGGAATGATAGGAGTATATATGTTATTTTTTGTATAATCTCTTTTTCATATATTATAAAAGTGTTGTGCGGTGGAAAGGTTCCTGTTTAAGCGGGTCCTCGGTGGATGATGCTTTTTGGAGTCATTTGGGTCATCTCCGAAGGACAAAGTGGTTACTATTATTAAGAAATACTTGGTATTGTAATCAATATCTATATATAAAAGAGAAGGAAATTGAAAATACTGAAATACCCATTCTGAGAGGTTGACAGCTGTCTAAAATTTTGGTTTTTTGGTCAAAATGCCCATGGCTGAGAGCTAGACACCTGTCCAAGTTTTTTGTTTTTTGGTCATTTATGCTCTTTTAGGTTGGGTTGGTTTTCTGCCACCTTGCTTCCATGTGTTATTTTATGGTTTTATGATTATGGTTTTAAGCCACGTAGCTTGGTATGTTGTTGAGTGATTAGATTGCCGTTTACAGTTTTGGTGGTTGGTGGTGTACGTGGCTTCTTTGTAGCGTTTTTTACTTCTTTCACTAGCAAGTTGCAAGTTGCTCATTGCATTTGTTTAACTTTTTTCATTTGTTTTTTAGCTGTTCTGTTGTTTAGGATTTTGGCGTGAGACTGTGGTTTCCAGTTCGTGATTTCCGTTCTTCTGTGGTTGAAGGTTCGAGTGCATGTTTATGTTCTTCTAGCACGTGTTCTATTCTATTCTTTATTGTACACAAATTCTTGCTTTTCTTTTCGTTGGCCTGCATTTGTCAGTTGTTCTTTGGATTGCTTGTACATGGTTTTGGATTGATCATATTATTCCTTTAGAGCTATAATTGTTTGGTTCTATTTTTTTGCTTTTTTGCTGAGTTGCCTTTTTTGTTTTTTGTCTCTTATCATTGGCTTCGATGGTTGGATTGTATTTACATGGTTTTTCGTTAATCATATTATTGTTCGTCTGTTGTGCATGTGTGTTTTTTGATTAACCATATTATTGTTTGTGTGTTCTGCATGTGTGATTTTGTCAGGTTTTTGTTGTTTGGTGATTTTGGTTTCTGCATGTTTATGTTGCTCTGGCACGTGTTCTGTTCTCTTTTTCATTATTTACAAACTCTTAGTTTTTTTTTTTTTTGTTGGCTTCCATTTGTCTGTTATTGTTTGTTGGATTGATTGATAGTGTAATACTTTTTGTGGTATGTTGGCATTAATGGAAATCTTATTACATGTGTGGTTTAAGGATGAGTTGGTATTCTGTTTTCCAAAAGCTGAACTTTGTTCTGTTTGTTTTCGGCCTTTCTATTTGTTTGTTGATGGTTGCAATATTATTTGTTCAGAGATATAATTTTTGTTTCTGCTTCTCTGCTATTTGCTGATTTGGTTTTTTTTTTTTGTTCAGGTTGTTGCATGTATTGGCTTAGTAGTTCAACGAATAGTATCATAGTTTTTATGGTATTTTGTCATTGATTGAAATGTTATTGCATGTGTCATTTAAGTCTGTGTTGCTGTTCTATTTTTTGTTAGCATTATTTTCTATTCTAAATTGACAATCATTTTTTACATAGCATTTGCATGGTTTTGAATTTAGTACATTTTTTATTTAGAATTGGAAGGTCTATGTAATTTTATGGCGAGGATTCCTGACAAGATTAGGTCTATTGATGGATCAAAAGAAACGCTTAAGCTTGCTGTTAGGATCATCGATCTTTGGTTCGTTGGGACTCCTAACAAGTCTGAGCAAGCGGAAATGGTTTTTGTTGATTCTGAGGTATATTTTGTGCTCTCTATTTGATTGTTGGATTGTTGTTGATGTCATTTATTGATTATATAGTTTGCATGTTTCAGGGTGATCAAATTCATGCTATTTGTAAATCGGACCACCTCAAGTCTTGGAAAGCTGATTTGAAAGAGAATTGCACTTATGTTATGCATAATTTCAAAGTTGTTAAGAATGATGGTCAATTTAGAGTGTGCGAACATGAGTACAAGTTATTTTTTATTGGAGTGACGGTTGTTAGAGAAGCTGATTTGCAAGAACTTTCTTTTAAGGAATTTAGATTTGTTGAATTTGCAAATGTTGTTGCTGGCAATTTTGTGTCTGGCCTGTTGGTTGGTGAGTATAGTCACAATTTGTGCTTTCATTTTGATCATAACTTCTTTGGGGTTTTTCCGATGACTTATTTTCGTTTGTGGTGGTTTAAGATATTATTGGGGTCATTGATCAGGTGGTCTTTCAGCATGTTTCATCGAAAAATACCAGGGTTGTTTTTAGAATGAAGGATTTGAGGTTATGGTTAATCACAGTTTTTGCTATCTTCTGTGTATATTTGGTTATTTAGAGTTTATATTGTTGATAATTGTATTTTTCATTTTGCATGGTGCTTATGTCTATCTTATCCTTATGAGGTGATGGATGTAATGTTGTTTCTTTGCTGTAGTGGTGAAATTTTGTCTTGCACACTTTGGGAGAATTACTGTGCTCAGTTCCTATCCTATTTGAATGAACGTGGGGATGATGGGCCAATGGTTATTATATTGAAGAATGCCAGAATAAAAGATGCATAGGGTAAGTATGATATTTTATTTGTTGATTTGGATACTCAATAGCTGAGTTTTGTTGTTGCTGTTGTTGGCATTTACAGGAAGTTATCCAGCTTCAGTGAGCAATTCCTTCAAGGCGTTAAAACTATTGATTAATGATCCTATATTAGAAATTCAGGAATTTAAAGAGAGGTATTTTGTTTATCATCTTTGCTCTATAGTTGTTAAATTTGTGTGACAATCGTCTTGACTGTTTTCTGTTGTTTTATTATATTTATTCGATTGACTTAGGCTTTTAGATTTAGGTGTTGAGGTGAGTGAGTTTTGCTACTTGGCGATCAAGCAAGCTCACAAGTTTCAAGGGGGAGTCAGCTATCATCAAAGGATTCGTTTCTTTCAAAGGTTGAAGCCAAAACTATTTTAGAAATCAATGCCATTTCTGAGGTGGACCTGCTATCTATGTTTATTTTATATTCATTGCAGTTGGAAGTCGAATTTGGCTAGATTTGTTAGCATTGATATATTATAGCTAATGTGTCTAACTATGACATTTTATTGTTGGCAATTTGATTGTTATGGTTTTTTAAAAGGACGCTGTTTGTGTTACCGTGGGGACTATTAGCAAAATAGTCATGGATAACCATTCATGGTATTATCCAGCCTGTGCTCAATGTCATAGGAAAACTGACATCCAAACAGGACCATTCACATGTGGATGTGACAAGGATAATGATCAACCTGTTCTAAGGTAATTGGAGTTTTAGTCCATTAACATGTTTTATTCAGTGTTTTGTTTTTTACTGACATCTAAATTGGTAGGTATAGAGTTGAGGTCATGGTTACACAAAACAATGAGAGTGGCAAATTTTTGCTCTGGGACCGTGAATGTGCTAAATTGATTGGCCAAACAGCTGATGGTGTGAATAGGGTCAAGATTGAAGTATGTTCATGCTTTATGATATGCTGCTTCTCATTTTATGTATTATATTTTGTTCTTCGAGTTGTAACTGGCAGCTGGTGAATATGTGTTGTTTCTGGCAGGATGGTGATCTTGATTTGAATGCTTTCCCTCATGCACTCGACAAATTGTTGGGTCATGTGCTTGCTTTTAAGGTCAGGATTCAATCAAGATTAAAAAATGTAGTTGTACTTAAATACTCAAAAGACCTGGATTTGATCAATGTTGTTCTGGAGATGCTGCCTGATAGTGAGGTGTTCTTTTCTGATATCTATTTTAGTCATTGTTGTCATGATGATATGATTCATGAGTTTGACTATCATCAACTTATATATGGTGCAGGCATGTTCCAAAATAGATGCTTCCAATGTTGATTGCAATGATGCTACGCATGCTGAATGTGTGAGTTAATGTTGCTGTCATGAACATTGATATCTTATATGTTTTTTATTTACCAGTTTATGCTTTATGCAACAATTTCTATCTGCCACAGTTGACCATGATCCCGTTGTGAGGTTGCCTTTAACACCCAAAAAGCGGATGTCATCTGATGAAGCCGATGATGACTTAGGGAGCTCTCAAATTTCGCCAGCTCAGCTATCATCTAACAAATTAACAAGACATTCTCATAGGAGCTAATTTAGCTGATTCCAAATTCTTATTGTTGTGTTTTCATGCTGCTATTAAAATATTGACATATTGAACAGACAATTATGTAGTTTTTGTTATCACTGCATTTGCATATTTGAAAATCGGTTTTTTTGGATTCATGCTTTTAGACGTTCTAAATTCATGCTTTTTGATTATGTCCTATCACTTATACCCAATCACGAAAAAGAGTATTGCAGCGCAGATAGTATTGATAAATTAGATGAATTGCTCAATCCTGTTTTTGCATTATTGCCACCTGAATTCCTATATTCATTGCAAACATCAGGTATACCTAATCATAAATTAAAACTTAAGGTTGGAACTCCAATCATGCTATTACGAAATCTTGACCAGACTGATGGCCTGTGCAATGGAACTAGACTCATTATCACCAAACTCGGATCTAATGTGATTGAGGCTGAAGTAATTACTGGGCCTAATTCAGGAAATAGGACATACATACCCAGAATAAATATGTCTCCTTCTGAATCTGCATGGTCATTCAAACTTATAAGGAGACAGTTTTCATTCATAGTTTCTTATGCTATGACTATAAACTAATTTATTTAATTCTACATTATATTCTCTTTTACTCCTTTTGTTTAGTTTAACATATGACACATATATCATGCATGCTGTTGCATTCCAAAATTCCTATACTGACTTCGGGGAATTCAATCCAACTTCAACAAATTTATTTAATGCTGCAAATGTTATCTGAAAATTTATATTACATGATCAATATCAAATTGTTATTTCATGGTAATTTATTTATATAACTACAAATCATACAATAATTTACGAAATACACGTACAAATCCATATTATGGTTAATTAAATTGAAATCATTTTTTATTTAATGTGATTTAACGAAAATGTTTTCAAGGTACCTGGGCCACCCCTGCACATTTTGTATTCGTGCTTAAACTCCTGTACAATTGGTTTTTACACTTCCACTTAGTCTACAAATAAATCCAACTTCAATCCTTTAATATTTAATATGATGATATGATGAATATGAATGATATGAGATATCATATGATTTAATTTAATGGAAATGTTTTCGAAGTCCTTGGGGTGCTCGACCAACCATCCACAGTTTGTATTCATGCTTTCAGTCCTATACCATAAACTTTTGAACATCCACTTACTTTACAAATAAATTCAACTTATGTTCACTGTCAAATTATAATTACACCAACCAATCCCTATCGCTAATAAATACACTGCACAACTGCTGCTTAACCCTTACTTTTCCCGATACCTACACGCCTCCTGCACGCTTCATATCGCCGCTTGCTCTGCTATCAGATTGTCTTCTGAACTTCCAAAAACCGCTTTCTCATCCCACATAAAACTTACACCACTAAGGCACTATCGTAATAAATGCACTAAGACAATTACTACAGTTGTATCTCCCTATACTACATCAGATGTAATCATTATCAAGAGACGTCAGCGCTGTATAGGGTTGTGACTCTTCACAACTCTTTTTTGCATCGTTCCACAACAAAGAGTCACCATTTAATTTAATTTCTTAACTAAATCAATCATTATATCAATATAACACCACCGCCACTTACAACACTTCTATAGAGATATATCTACGTATAGTACACATCTCTTCATCTTCTTCACATTCTGGCAAACCAAATTAAACTCCTTATTCATCTTCTTTGCATCCAAGAGTCACCATTTAATTTGTTAATTAAATCAGTCATTATATCGATATAACACCACCAACACTTACAACACTTCTATACAGATATATATACCTATACTGCACTTCTTATTCATCCTCTTCGCATCCTGCCAAATTAAAGTAGACTCCCTATTCATCTTCTTTGCATTCTTATGGCCACTTCCGCATGACGCTCCGCTATTGTAATTTATTTCTTCTTCTTCTCACTTTCATCTTTCTTATATCTGTTTCCTCTATTCCTTTGGTTACTTAACATTTTCACATTATTCGTATAGTTCCCACGCGATACAATAGACAACATAAGATTCACCGCACCTTTCAGAGTTCAAAAGGTAACATTTCACATAAAAAAAAGTTTTCTACTTAACTGCATTTCCATTTTTTTTCAACTGCCTCGCCTTACTTTCTTTGCCTGCAGAACCTTCTCCAAGTTCCTTTTACCTATCACAGGCAATGGCTGCGCAACTACCCCAGATACGTTTTATTCCACTACGATGGCGAGATACATTTCATTAGGGTAAGAACGCTTGGTACTAAATTCTTTTTTGCTGATGGCTTGAATGATTTTAGACAGGCACACAACCTCCACGAAAGCGTGATTCTACATTTGGTCGCCGGTGATAAAAACACGACTTTCACCGTTCATATTGACGGACCTGCACACCACCACTCTAACCTAAAACCCATCATTTATAGAAGGAGATACATCTTTACTGTTGATATCACAGATGATATGCTACAGTAGAACCTACCTTTAGTGTGTTATACTACACTTTTTTCAGTCTATCATACTTTGTGGTTTCCTCATCATTTTATTTAACCATTCTTTCTTTTGATGATACAGACACTTCCTGCAACGGCTTCCAAATTTGTGTATGGCTCCAAAAAAAGTATTACCATCCACCACGGACTTTCAAAATCCACCAAATGGCCACTCACCATCCACCATGATGTCCCTGCCATTACACAACCATGGTTCAACCTGATTCATGAAAAAAATTTAAAAGTCGGAGATGAGGTAGTCTTTTACTACCGTTTTCATGACCATGCATGGGAGCTGCTGATAAGGAAAGCCATCGAATGGAACAACAGCAACACCGACCCCGACTCTGATGATTAAGTTTTTTTATATTCATCTTTTTTTAAAAAAAGTTTAATATTTTATGTTTCCTGCCACCACCACCAGACAATTTGCTCGCTTCAATATTACAAATATTTACGTTCCATTATATTTTCTCAACGCTTTGTTTGTCGTTTTATTTTTATATTGATTTTGCGAACTACGTTCAACCGATAGGTCAATATTGTTGGTATTTAAACGAAAACAGAGATAGGTCAATATTGACTTCTAAATTAGATTAAATAATGAAATCAAATGAACATTTAAGTTAGATTATTATATTATTCCATAATAATATGATGGTTCGAATTTCTGTTTCAAATAAATGGTTGCAATTAGTAAAATTGTTTTGATCAAAAGTGTAGCCGCAGGATTAAACCTTCTATTTGTATGCTGCTGCCATTCGTTGTATCTTTACCTTTTTCGATTTCCTTGGCACTGAAATACTAAAAACATGTGTCAGGTTTGTCTGATTTCGTTCTCATACACACTATTGTTTCTATCATGTTTTTTTTTACCCACGTCTGTGTGCAGTCCGTTTTCGGCTTTATCCAAAAAACCACATAGCTTAATACAGCTGCCACCACCTGTAACACATAACTACAAATTTGAATTTTTTTTGCTGAATTAAATTAGATTTTATTTTGGATCAGAATTAAATACTATTATTTATAGAGATAACAAAATTATTTAACATCACAACAAATTATTTGTATACACTGAAACTTTTTTTTAAACAAAGACTAAAACATAGTTTTTTATGAGTCTAAATTATCTTTTATAATCTAAATATTATTTTCATATGCTCACTAAACATTTTTACAAAATTATTTTTAAAATTTAGTCCCTCTTCACAATTAAATACATCTAAAATAATTTCTTTCTAGAAAAACACAATATTTCTTATTTATTTCCCATGTTTCTTTTATATAATTTAAATCAACTCTAAAATATTTTCAAGATAATCAAGTCTTCATGCAAATTATCTTTATGTTACATTTTAACAGATAGTATTTACATCACTTACATTAAAAATATACAAACAGCACCCTGACAAATATTATTTTTTTCACTTACAGTCTCATGATATAAACGGCATCTTGACAGATAATATTTATAGCACGGACACTCTATTTCATCAACATTATAATTATATATCTATTTAATATTCAATTATGCTGCTGTGCTTGTAATTTTATTAACCAAGTGACCCGTGCATACGCACGGGTTACAGACTAGTATATGTATATGTTAAAGTATTAACTATACACACTATAATAATTCCCTTATCAATTATAATTTGGTATTAACGGGAATTGAGTCTAGTGAAGAGATTAATTTCTTACAATGTAGAAAATAAAGATTTGAATTCTTGTTGGAAGGAGTGTTTATATTTAATGTTTGAGTGTCTCAAACAAAATTGTTTCGGAAGAAGATGGTAGACTTATGAAAAAAATATCAATTATGATGGGTGAATCATGAGTGGTTCAAATTTCAAGTTTATGACCTTTGGTAGTCCACAATTGTTGTAGTTAACGTTATTATCTTTGCAAAAGCAGGCTCTCCTTTTTTTTTTTTTTTTTATGTCTCCACAAAAGAAAGAAAAGATTATTTTGATTGCAAGATAATGGCTTTATTTAGGGGCCTCTCTCTTTGCATTGCATCTTTATATATACTTACAAATAAGCATGCACTTGTGAGCATGTGAAGGACTCTGTCCATGTCACCTTTCCCACTCATGTTGCCATCGGAATTAACGTGCGGTGGCTAGCTATTTTAGTCACTTTAACAGCAATCCCGTACTCCAAACAGAGTATATATATATAATGCAAAACAAAGCCATGGACACTTGAATCTATTGAATTTGATCACTAATCCAAACAAAACTAAAAACGAGAAAAATAGAGTGGGAGAAAAATGAAAAAGTATGGAAGTAACGGCCTAAGGTTTCGTTGTTTTTAGATACATGAAATTCAGTAAAAAAATTTATGTTTTATTTTATTCTATATACGAAATTTCCTTAGATCAATAGTAAACACACATCTCGAATAAAATTAGTTTTTGATTCAATGGATTGAGAAAAATTGGTCATCTTTGATTTAGATAAAAAAATCCTATATTAATAATTATTTATTATTTTTCATTAAATTACTATATTTACTTAAAAGTATTTAGTACATTCTTAACATTTTAAAACATTAAATACTTAATCAACTAGAGTTGGGCTTTGTGGAAGGGGCCAATATCTTACACAAGGTTCAAATTCTGGTTTAAAAAGTGTTCATATTTAATGTTGAAGCATATTTTGAATAGGGCTACCTCAATACCTTGAAAAGAGAATATTTATGGAGAACCAAAAGAAATGTTAAATACTTAATTTTATATTTTTTTAAATTTTAAATTCATAATACATGTCTTAGGGAATAAAATTTTAATATTTTTTTTTTGAGTGAATCTCAATTTTGACCACTTTAATATACACATGCATAGCACATTAATTCTTCATTTATTAGAAAGAGCAATAAGTAGAGCTATTAGGTTAACATACTAAAAAAAATAGGTTGTGAATTTAAATTCTTGACTAAAAAAATTAACAAACCAACAAGTAATATTTACTAATAAGAAAATGGGTCGTAAATATATTTACTTATAATATTAAGAAATTTATAATATTATTTAATGACAAATCATCTTATATATTAAATTTAATTTATTGACTTTTATAATAAAACTATCATAAAGTAATGCTACCATACTTTTTGATTGATTAACATTGTAGTTTACTAATTTACGTTAATAATCTATAAAAATTAACCTCTATTAAAAAAATGAACACGAATTTTATCTTTTTAAAAGGTCAAATTAATTTAACTCTTAATCGTATACTAATAATTTAACCTCATCTTCAATGAAAGCATTTTTAGTGACTATTTTTAAATGAGAATATTTTTAAGAGTTGTTCTTCAATGATAAAATTTTTAGAAATTATTCCAATCTTATAGATTGAGTATTTAGTTTTAGATTTTAAATTTGATATATATATATATATATATATATATATGTATATATTAAAAAATATAGTTCTTAATTATATATTCAAATTTAGTTTGATTTAATAACTAGTTCAAAATCTTTTCTCTCAACCGTTCTAAAAACCCTCCTTGCATCTTTATTTGCATACTTAATTTCTTTAATTACTTATCATTACTAATTTACTACACTCTTTTCAATTTTCATCTTTTATTTCTAAATTGAAATTCAATATTTTTTTAAAAATTATCGCTAAATTAAAAATAATATTGAATCATAATACAAGTTAATTCACATGTTAACAATATTTATTTATTATAAATATTAATTAAATAAAAGAAAAACATTTATCTTATACATTATACATTCTAGTTAATGATAATTTTGTTGCACAAAATAGTAGAATTGATGACCACACTAATGTATTGGTTTTGTTCATTCATTGCATGGAATGAGGAAGGTGGTCGAAGGTGAGTTTAGGCCAACTCTCCTTACGCGGTTGTTGACTTGTGATGTGAACTCATCAGTGTGAAACTTCCTCACCGTTGTAATGGCGGCAGAATGACAAGCATGGGTAAATGATATATATATATATATAAATTTTCATCTATCAAACACTTTTTGCAGTAAGAAATGATAACTATAAATAAATGCACATAATTTTTCAAAGTAGTATTTTTTTATTTATCTTTTATGTTTTTTAAAATTTTATTTTTTTTATTTTTTATTTTTTTAAAATATTAGTGTCTTGTTAAATTTTAAATTTTAAAATAATTAATTTAAATAGTGTCGATTAAAAATTGTTAATGTGTCTTTTAAAAGTAAATTATGTAAGAAACATATTTGTGATGTTGGATTAGATTGCATTTATTTGAGTGATGAATTAAGTAATTTGTTTTTAAAAGACTC
Organism: Glycine max; assembly: GCF_000004515.6. NCBI lineage: Eukaryota > Viridiplantae > Streptophyta > Magnoliopsida > Fabales > Fabaceae > Glycine > Glycine max. The sequence goes on from NC_038252.2 coordinate 26,348,209, forward strand.
AATGATGATTTTTAGTTGTTATTATTTTAAATTAATTATTTTAAAACTTAAAAATTAATAAAACAATAATATTTCTAATGAAAATTAAAAAATGAAATAATTTTTTTAAAATTTAATGTATTAAAATTAAAAAACACTAAAATATAAAAAAATAAAAGATGCCATTTAGCCTCACTTTTAATATATGATTCATATATGATTATATGGTCACATTTATATTCTCACATACGAAAATGTATTGTTAGAGTCGACTCAGTATATTCTTAGACGTAAAACAAACTCTGAGGTAAGGTCTTTTTAAAATTAATAAAACTAATAAATTAATTAAAGGCCTTACAAAAATTAAAAATAAATTTTCCTCAGGCAGAGTATTCAGACCCCATTTACTAAGGAAAAAATAATTTAGTTACCACTATACTTAATAAAAGGTTATATAAATATAACAATATTAAATAATTTTTTTCAATAACTTAAAGCAAGGATTTTAACTACCTTATGCTTAGGCTGACCTTGTATATGATATAAGAATAACTTTCTTATAAAATAATAATTAAGAATGAACAATCTCAAATTAAAAATACCAAACCAGATCTTTTGAATGCCATAACATTGAAGTTTCAATAGAAATACAAGTAAATAGCCAAAAAGAAAAATACTCAATTACGCCATGTGGTTGAAGTTGAGCACAGAAAATCATAGCCCCGATCAAGAACACAACGAAATTGACAAAGACACTTCTCTCTCTCTCTCTCTAACATAAAACATAATATCTCATTATTCATTTGTCTTCTCTCTTTAGTTTCTAACTATTCAACCCACCAATACAACACAAAACCAATCCCCACAAACACCAACCCATCTTTTCTCTCTCACAAATTTCCTTGGTCAAGCAAGTGGCAACCACGCCAAACAGAAGAGCTTCCTTACATGGGTCTCTGCTTCTCCTCCTCTTCATCCACACCTCACTCCTCTTCCCTCAACCGCCCTCAGCAGTACTCAGGCAAGTCTTCCCCAAGCACACGTCACATGTTCCTGCTGATTCTCCTTTTTCTTTTATAACCACTTCGGTTCGGTTTGGTTCGATTTTTTTCAGGCTCAGCGAGCACTGACACCAAGAACGTGGGATTCTCCGCGACCACGAGCAGCGCCGGGAAGAGCCAATTCTCGGAGATCGCGAGTGGGAGCATCAACAGCAGCCAAGGCTCTCTTCCTCTTCCTCTTCCTTCTCCCGATGGCCAGATTCTAGAAAGGCCGAACCTGAAGGTGTTCAGCTTCGGAGACCTGAAATCTGCCACCAAGAGTTTCAAGTCCGATACATTGCTCGGTGAAGGCGGGTTCGGAAGAGTTTACAAGGGATGGTTGGATGAGAAGACCCTCTCCCCGGCCAAAGCAGGCTCCGGAATGGTCGTTGCCATCAAAAAGTTGAACCCCGAAAGCACGCAAGGCTTCCAAGAGTGGCAGGTAATAACTTTATTTTCATCTCTTCCATTGACTTTTTTTTTTCAAGAGTAAAGATTGAACATACTACTATCTCTTAACCAAAAATTTGAAGCACTTTACTCTACTTTAGAAATCCGAGGACTCAATTGTATGGGTACGTAAAATACAAGATTTCCAATAGTTTGAATATTTTCATCACATGCATCCAGCAAAATTTAATTATGTTACATGTGTGTTGGATGTATTCTATGTGTTCGAGCCGTCCAACAAATGTATTAGAAATGAAACCTGAGACAGATGTACACCTAAACAAATTGCTTTCGTCCCCAAGAACAAAGGAGTGTGTTAGTTGTAAGAGGTGTGAATCTGTCGCACGGGAAATTACTCAAATGTTTCGCCGCTGAACCAAACTTTCCTAAGTTTCTTTCATTTACTTTTCTTACTTTAATTCTCAAGGCACTAATTTTTACATCTAAATTAATAGAAAATGAATAAATAACATGTACATCAATCTTGTAAAAATTACACAGTCAGTCATTTCGCTACAAATTATTACATATATATAATAAATTTATTGATTTTTATAATAAGTATATCTCAAAAGTTATAAGTTTTAATTGATTAAAAGTGAAAAAGTTCATGAAAGTTTATGGATATATTCTAATTAAAGTCTTATTTTTTCTTGTAATTGATAGTACTTTTTAATTTTTTTTTCAATTGAAGTTTATCTAGTTAATAATTAACTGGGTTATCATTATTTATTAATAAATATTGCACTGTTAGTGATGCTATGATCTTTTACATAATTATCTGTGGGTCTTTCTTTCTGTTTTTCTAATCGCCTAGTTAATTAATTGGCAGTACTTTATTTTTCTATTTTGTTAGTGGTTGAAGAAGAATTGAGAAAAATTAAGAAGAATTTCCAATTCAAGTTTTTGTAGTAATTAATGCTGTTCAATATTGTACAGTTAGCAATGCTATGTCCTTACATCATTATCTACTGGTCTGTGTCTTTTTTGCTGTTGACTGAAGAGTTAGTTTTGAAGATAGTTTAGAATTAGAGTGTTAATTAATATGGTGGTGGTGGTGACGGTGATCTTCATTTGATTCTGCAATGTGGAGTCACACCTGTGGTTGGTGCTGGGGGGTTTGATATTCCACAGGAACTATAGTATTAAATAATCGAGTCTGAAAGAATGTGGTTGGAAATTTTGTTGTGGGGCCCACTTACATGACCTGTTTTTCTTCCATTCATTGGATATCCACAAGTGAAGATGGGTTATTAAAATACGGTGCCTTAAATTCCGCACCATTGAATGCTTGACTCATGGTATGATATGGTACTACTCAAAATGGGCGTTTACCTTTCACTTTTTAAATTGGATCGTTTTGGCTGTTTGTGCTAGCTATTTTTCCCTTGACTTTTTCCTTCACATAAGGGGAAACAAAATTATTCATGTTCCGTACATCATGTTTGAAAAGTATGATGCCATCACATTACCATTTCGCAAAGGGAACTACTTTTTAAGTTCTTGTACACGTGGTGATCCAGCCTAACAATTTCTTATGAAAACTAGTTAATAATAGTATGTTTGCTTTGAGATGTGAATTGGGATTTTTGTTAAAGATTGTTTTTGGTATTAATTGGACAATGCTAATGAATCTGAAATAGATTGCTGAGGTTTCCAGAGTGGACTGTTGTTGAGGTATCCAAAATGGACTAAGATGATTTGTCCGAAGTCTTCTAGTGATGGTGAACTCTTAGCAAATTTGATGATCAAGTTATTAAATATTCAACCAGAGTGATGATGTGTAATAAATGAGCCGCTCATACAATGATGCTAGTTGTATTTACAAGAGCCTAACACGAGTTGGATTCCTTGATATGGAGTAAGGCCTCTCAAGGGCAATATTCTCTTGTCATGATTTCATCTTGAAAATCTTACTCTTGATTATTAATCTAGGTTGATCCAACTTTTCAGTTGAGGTAATCCGTTATATGGATTGAAACTTGAGCCTAGTTCGGAACGAAGATGAATTATTGAAATACTTAATACAAGCTTTTCATGACAATGTTTGTAAAATTAGATGAACTCGTTCTATTCTAAAGGACATACTAAATCAAAATGTTTGCCATTCTATCATGTGTTTCAGTTGGCGTATTGCATTTAATTTTACAGTTTTACTATCAACACAATATAGTACCTTCCAAGTTAAATTCAGTCTAGCTATTTAATTATCTAACATGTTTTTCTGTTGATTGGAAAATGCAGTCAGAAGTGAACTTTTTAGGAAGGCTTTCTCACCCCAACCTGGTCAAGTTGTTGGGTTATTGTTGGGACGATGATGAGCTTCTTCTTGTTTATGAATTCTTGCCAAAGGGAAGCTTGGAGAATCATCTTTTCAGAAGTATGTAAATTGAAGACCATTAAAATGAATATAAGAAAACTCATCCTCATGAATTTGAGTTTAATTCATTCTCTGTCATTTTTCTGAGCAGGAAATCCTAACATAGAACCACTTTCTTGGAACACCCGGCTTAAAATAGCTATTGGTGCAGCTCGGGGATTAGCTTTCTTGCACGCCTCCGAAAAGCAAGTCATATACCGAGACTTCAAGGCCTCAAATATACTTCTCGATTTGGTCAGTTATTTTTTCGTAGTTGATTTTCTTATGTTGTTTGTTAGTCTACCTTTTCCCTTTTTCTCTTAGAGATGGAAGCTAAAGGAAATGTAGTATCAAATAGGGATGAACAGACAGCTTACAAATTTGGACCCCATTGTTGTTTTACTACCAACCTCATGCGGAAAAGGTTAACTTAATCTGTTAAGAGAATATCAACTGAAAAATGCAGTATCTTCGTTCTCATTTTCTCTTGTTTTTTTAGTGCTGTCAATATATATTATAGACCCGAATACTGGATGTAGTTGAAGAATATTACATGATGTTATGTGTGCATACTGCATAATTATAATTTTAAAGTAAGAGAATTGATATTTATTTATTGTTAAATTCCTCAGATCATTTAGATAACCGATTGTTTTGTGTCCTACAGAATTTCAATGCAAAAATCTCAGATTTTGGCTTGGCGAAATTGGGGCCTTCTGGGGGACAATCACATGTAACTACCAGGGTCATGGGTACGTATGGTTATGCTGCTCCAGAATACATAGCAACAGGTAACTATATCTTGACATAATTGACAATTAAAGGAACTTGAAATGTATGTTTTGACTATTAATGACTCACGAGGCATAATATGACCCAAGAATTACATGCCATGCAATATAAGAAGGAAATGGAAGCAAAATCTAGGACAAAATGAATGGTTTATCTGGTTTGAGAATTTCATTTTTTGTTTATATTTCCTATTATCATATCTAATTACTAAAATGCCACTTGACTTCTTGATTTCAAAGATTTGTACGTGAAAAGAAGGAATTGTGCTGTTTTCACTATTTATAAGAATAAGAAATAAACTAAAAATAAGTCAGCATATTAGCATTTTTGTAACTATAAGTAAAAACAAGAAATGAAAACAGACAAAGACAAAGCTTCCTTAAACCAAATTGACCTTAATGTAATATTCTAAAGCAATCAATGGTTTGTGGAAGATGAGGTAGGGGAAGGTAGACTAAAAATAAGGAATATTTCAACAGGTCACTTGTATCAATATTTCAACCACAAATTAACATGACTTTGAATTGTATTAATATTTCAACAGGCCACTTGTATGTGAAGAGTGATGTCTACGGATTTGGCGTAGTGCTACTTGAAATACTGACAGGCATGCGGGCACTTGACACAAAACGGCCAACAGGGCAGCAGAACCTAGTTGAATGGACCAAGCCTCTTCTCTCTTCCAAGAAAAAGTTGAAAACAATAATGGATGCTAAGATAGTGGGTCAATATTCACCAAAGGCAGCGTTTCAAGCAGCACAACTTACTGTAAAATGTCTAGAACATGACCCCAAACAACGTCCTTCCATGAAAGAAGTGCTTGAGGGATTGGAAGCCATTGAAGCTATCCATGAAAAATCCAAGGAATCCAAAACCCGCAATTCTTATCAATCTCCTCGGCAGAGAGTTGTGAGAGTATAAGTAAATTTGTATACAAAAGAAGACCACTAGAGAGTGAGAATAGCCATATGGTCCATTGAATGTTGGATCACTCACCTAATAGATGTGATTTCTTTCTTTCTTTTTTCTTGTGTTGCTTGGAAGGGGAGAATTTTACTGGGCTTTTACATGTATGATTTTTTTGTGAATTATTCACATTTTTATAAAATGGGAAAATATTTTGTAAGTGCAATAAAGTAACAAAATTTTGATGCCAATATGTCACTTTTTTATCAAGACTTTTTCTTTCATCAATGGAAAGTTGATCGGCTCAAGTATATCTTTAATAGTAGAATAGTTAAGAGTCTTATTTGAGCATTATTATATATCATACATGTTTGTTTATATATATATATATATATATATATATATTATCCAAGACCCACAAAATATACGTGGCATCCTACTTTTAGATCCATGCTAGCTCTGCTAAAAGTGCATAAACGCTTGACCATTAGCAGTCGGGTTCCTCAAGTTTATCTCTAACCTAACTAATATTCAAATGTATTTGAATATCTTACCCATTGGCAGGTAATTAATCATCTATAACACCACACATTATCTATAAGGTACAATTATCTTCTATCTTTTATCTATAAGCAAATGTTTATCTCTAACATTATCTATAAGCTTCCGGTTATTATCTACAAGCCAAAAATTATCTACAAGGCTATAACAACCCCTACAAACAAGGACCAACATCCTCGCTCAACTAATATAAATATAGGTTCCATCGAACTCCTATACATGACTTGCTCACACACTCAGCACACAACAACAAGCCTGTGCTCCCTTCTCTTTCTCGCCCATACGAGCTTACTTCAGCATATACTTGCTTTGCTTTTCTCACACATATTCTTACTTGAGCGTCAAAGTCCTTTGTTTTGCAGGTCCCTCCTCCTGTTAAAGGCACCTCTCCAAGCTGACATGTGAAGTTCAGGACCCCACTCAACTACATCCATCTTGACATGTCATGATTTCAGATTTTAGTAAGAACATTTGGCGCCCACCGTGGGGCCGCAGTAAAACATTCCCCGTGGCCTCTCATTAATCCTCTCACATTCATCCATGGTTAGCACTTGGTCTGGTCTCAGGCGTGAGACCCCCCTCGCATACTCCCATCCTCCTCTGGCGGCTATGACCGACACAAACATTGTACAACAACTCCAAAACCACGTCGCAGAGATTGAGCGACACCACGAGAAAGAGTTGACAAAGCTAAAGGTTAACCATGACTAGCTAAAGGCTTGTATCAGACACCCCCGCGACGACGAGCAATCCGCCCACACCTTGGCTAAACGGACTCAAGGGAAATCACACCCTCGACGCACAGGCACCATTGCCGATGATCTGAGCCTCTTCCACATGCTTCGTCGAGTGCAAACTGTGCGTCAACATCTATTTATCAATTGCATTATGGAGGGAGACATACCCTTGGGGGTGGAAACCACTCAACCTCAAGTGGTACGATGGGACAACAGATCCAAACGAGCATCTGGATGTTTTCCTGAAATAAGTGAACCTCTACACCAATGACAATGCAATTCTATGTCGTGTCTTCCCTACCTCCTTCAAGGGGGTAGCACTGACCTGCTATGGTGGACTTCCACCTAGGCCCATAGACAACTTCGACACCCTCATCGAACGATTCAGTGCACAGTATGCCACTATCAAGTCTCATCGCATGAGCTCGACCGCCTTGGCCAATCTGCGACAAGTAGATGATGAGTCCCTCAGAAAATTCATGGACGGATTTGGGCTCACAACTGTCCAAATTCGAAATCTCAATCCCGAGATATCGTTGCATTCCATGCTCCTCATCTTACGCCTTGACAAGTTCGTAGACAATTTGTTCAAAAAACCACTTGGTAGAATGGACGAACTACGCGAACGAGCCAAGAGCTACATACAAATAGAAGAAATGACCAGATTTAGGAATGAAGTCTGGCAAGCCGGACAGAAGTGCGACAAGCGCAAAGCACACACTAAAGGCCCCAAGTACGAGCATTACACACCCTTAATGACCAATCATACTACGATTCTCAAGGAAGCATTGAACCTGAAGGTACCCATCTGGCTACTCCAGACGAAACCTCCCAGGTCGGGGTTAGATGTAACCAAATACTACAGATATCACCGAGGTATTGGTCATAATATCGAATACTGCTGGGCCCTAAAGGACAAGATAAAAGAAATTATACAAGCTGGGTACTTAACTCAGTTTGTTAAAAGACCAGACAACCACCAAGTAGGACCAAGACTCGGAGGACATCCAAAAGAGCAGCATAGGAACCATGAAGCAGACAAAAGAAGAGCAGAAGATCAAGGCAGACAAAGACACCAACAACAGCGGCGTGGGCGACAACCTCCACCAGAACAGGAACCAGCCTAAACACATCAGAGGTGTAATCAACACCATCGCTGACAGTTTTTCCTATGGAGGATAGTCTAGCCATTTTCAAAAATGACATTTACACGCCATTTATGACATCCACATTAACTTTGTTGATGCACCCTTATAGTGAAGTCTCCCTCTTATCACCTTTACGGACAGGGACTTCAAGGGCATCAACCTCGTCAACCAAGACGACCATGTGGTTGTCTCCATCATCATTCTGATCTTCATAGTGTCCAGAGTCCTCATCGACCAAGGAAGTTCCGTTGATATCCTATACTGGAAAACCTTCTAGAGACTCGAAGTCTCACCCAACACTATCCACCCTTACGCCAGTCCACTCCTCGACTTTGTAGGCGAGAGAGTTGAGACCAGAGGCTACATGGTCATTGATGACCACTTTTGGTCAAGGCAAGCTCTCCAAGAGCTTTACCATCACATATCTACTGCTTGACCTAAACACATTATACTTTGACTTAATTGGAAGGAAGACACTCAACGAGCTTGGAGCCGTAGTGTCCATGCTCCATCTAACAATGAAATTCCCTACACTAACAGGGGAGATTGTAACCATTAAGGCTGACCAAAAGCAAGCACGATAATGCTATGCAGAGAGCCTAAAGGTAGCACCATATCCTCCCATCTGGGAGCCTGCCATGCCTCACCCCACAATGGTTAAAGACACTCAAGATATGACAGTGGACAAAGGGTCTCAAATTCAAGCCCTGATTATGTACCAAGCACGTGGCTCAGTAGGGACCTTACTAGTCATGAGTATTGGCGCATTGCGGAAGTGCTACGAAGAAACACAAATTTATTTATCTAGTAGCCATTTGACATGTCGAGGATCCATCCCGGTATAATTTGCCATAAACTGGCTATCTGCTCGTAGGCCAAACCTGTATCACAAAAGATAGGAGAAGAGTGACGTAAAGTCATCAAAGAAGAAGTTGACAAGTTCCTCCATGAAAATTTCATCAGGGAAGTTAGGTTTTCCACTTGGCTCGCCAACGTCGTCATGGTAAAAAAGGCCAACGACTAATGACAAACGTGCACTGATTACACTGATCTGAACAAGGCATGCCCCAAAGACGCATAATCTCTACCTAGCATCGGTAGGCTAGTCGATGGAGCGTCCAAATTCCAGGTGCTAAGTTTCCTGGATGCTTACTCTAGATACAGACAAGGAGAAAACGGCATTCATCACTGAAGATGCCAACTTTTGCTATAGGGTCATGCCATTCGACCTAAAAAATGCAGGTGCAACATACTAACGACTAATGGACCGAGTCTTCAAACAAAAAATCAGATGAAATGTCGAGGTATATGTAGACAACATGGTTTTCAAGTCTCAAAGCATACCTCAACATGTGGCGTACCTGGAAGAAGTCTCTAAGCATACCCTGAAAAATGTACTTTTGGGTTAGGCGATGACAAGTTCCTCGACTTCATGATCACACACCAACATTCAAGAAGTCAAGAAGCTCTACCAACATTATACTGGAGATGTGTAGCTCCACCAACATTCAAGAAGTCAAGAAGTTCAACGATAGGCTAGCATCCCTGTCCAGGTTCCTCCCAAAGCTCGCTGAAAAGGCAAAGTCATTTTACAAACTGCTCAAGAAAACTAAGCCCTTCTCATGGGACGAGACTTGTGAACAAGCCTTCCTGGCTTTCAAGAAGACCATTGCCACACCGCTAGTTTTGAGTCGACCCAAGCCGGGAACACCCTTGCTCCTGTATGTCTCGGTAGTCGATGAAGCCATTAGCTTAGTCCTCGTATAAGAGAAATGGAAACACCAATTCCCTATCTACTTTACCAGCTACATGCTCTATGACCTCAAGAAGCGCTACCAAATGATCGAAAAGGTGGCGCTAGCACTCGTCACCTCAGCCCGACAACTTAGGCCCTACTTCTAGAGTTATCAAGTGGTAGTGAAGACGAACTACCCTATCAAGCAGGTTTTGAGAAAGCCTTAACTCGCAAGAAGAATGGTGGCTTGGTTCGTCGAACTTTCAAAGTTTGACATCCAATACGAGTCATGCATCCCCATGAAGACACAATTCGTGATTGACTTTCTGGCAGAATTTGCTGGAAATGACATAGCCACCCTAGACTGGTGGATCTTTTATGTCGACAGTGCGACTAACGTAAAAGGAAGCAGGGTAGGGATCATCCTCAAAGGCCCTGACAATATCACTCTAGAGCAAGCCCTCAAACAACCAGGCAAAGTACCAGTCCCTCATTGAAGGTTTGAAGCTAACAAGAGAAGTCAGAGCCAAGAGGCTACGATGCTACACAGGCTTGCTACTTTTCCAAGGACAGGTTGCCAACATATACCAAACCAAGGAAATAGTGTTGCTCAAGTACTATTACATAGAAAAGTTTTTCATTGATAATTTCAAAAGTTTCGAAATGTACTACATCCTAAGGGAAAGCAATACCCGAGTGGAGCTACCCTCCAAGCTGGCCAGAACCAAGAAGGTAGGGCACCTTAAGACCATTATACAAGAGACGCTCCAAACTCTTAACATAGATGTTGAGGAAGTTATGGCCGGAGAAAAGGAGGAACCAAACTAAATGACCCCCCTAAAAAACTTCCTAATATGGGGGGTCCTGCCACCAAATGAGGACTCAAACAAAAGGATAGCTACTACGCCATCCTTGATAGCGAGCTATTCAAAAGAGGGTTGACAGCACCTTTACTAAAATGCCTAAAGATTCAAAAAGAAGACTACGTCATGAGAAAACTTCATGAAGGAATCTACGGTCTCCATACCGGTGGACGCTCCTTAGCCACTAAAGCGGTATGAGCTGGCTACTACTGGCCAACACTCAGGGCAGATGCCCTCGACTTTACCAGGAGATGGAGATGATGTCAAGAATTTGCATACGTGCCATGCAACCCTATTAACAATTTTCACAGTCTGAGCTCCCCTTGGCTCTTCGCAATGTGGGAACGAACATCCTGGGACCACTGCCAAAGGCCCTAAGAGCAGTCAAAATACTTACTAGTCGCCATCGACTACTTCACCAAGTGGATAGAAGCAGGACCACTTTGAGAAATTATGACCAGCGAGGTGGAAAAATTCACCTGGAAATACCTTATATGCAAGTACGATTTCCCATACGCCATTGTCATCTACAACGACACTTAATTCAAAGCTCAGACTTACGAAAACTTCCTGACAAGGCTAGGCATCAAGCACCTAGTCACCTCTATCGAACATCCTCAGATTAATAGACAAGAAGAGGCAGCTAAGAAAGTCATCCTCAGGGCCTTACGAACTAGACTCGACAAGTCTAAGGGCCTATGAAAAGAAGAACTCTACAGCATACTCTGGGTGTACCACTATACACCCTAGACAACCACAAACGAAACTCCTTACCAACTCACATATGGAAAAGATGCCATGATCCCTGTAGAAGTTGAGGAACCGTCGACAAGGAAACTACTATTCTAGCAATAGCAAAATGAAGAAAATATGAGAGTGGAACTTGAAACCACCAAATAAGTCCGAGAAATGGCGAAGATTAGAGAAGAAGCTGTCAAACTTTGAGCAGCTAGAAGATACAATACAAAGATTCAACCACGAGCCTTTCAACCTAGCGATCTCGTATGACGAGTTCGAAGTGAAGCCAGAAAAGATCCTTGAGCGGGAAAGCTTGGCCCCAACTGGGAAGGTCCTTTCAGGGTTACATCCAACCTTGACAACGGAGCGTACCGACTACAAGAGCTGGATGGCAAAGCAATCCCACGAATGTGAAATGCCACCCACCTGAAGTTTTACTTTAGCTGACCTACACTCGAAACCCGATGTTGTACTCTTTTTCCTACTCAAGTCTGTTGTCCCAAAAATAGAAAAAAATAGGGTTTTGGCTTGAAGGCTTTTTAACGAGACACATCTAGGGTAATGAAGGGAATTTGTACTCAATTACTTACATTGAATAAAATTCTACATCTCTTCCTTTTCACATTTCTGTTATCAGGACAAGAGTATCCATAGTCGTACCTCTGAGGCTCTTAAAACCCAAGGTTTGCCCTTGATAAGCCCTTCTTCTAACATACGACTCCAGTACATGCCACCCATAACGAGTGACATGTATGCAAGAATGTACTACTAAGTCTCCAGTGTGTGCCACCCACGACAAGTGACACATATGCAAGAGTATATCACCTTGGTTGCTCTAGTACATGCCACTCACGGCAGTGACATGTGTGCACGGGCACCCCACTAAGCCTTCAGTGTGTGCCACCCATGGTGAGTGACATATATGCAAGAGTATACCACTATCACGACTCCAGTGTGTGTCACCCATGGCGAGTGACATACATGCAAGAACATATCACCATGGTGACTCTAGTACATGCCCCCCATGATAAGTGACATGTGTGCGCGAGCACCCTACTAAGCCTCCAGTGTGTGCCACCCAAGGCATCCCTTTGGTCTGCTCACATGCAGCAACTATGATGATGACCGTCAAGGGTCCAAGTTCCACCAAGCGAACTGCCACCCCATTATGTGGCAAGACCTTTAATCACGTCGAAGCCCATACTTACTCCTCACAAATATCAGAGGGGTACTTTTGCAGTTCAAGATGACCCACCACCTGATTACATGACAAGACCTTCAGCTTACACTTACTCCTCATAACCATCAGAGGAGGAACTTAGCAGGTCAAACGACCTATCCCTACACTGGTTAGGCAAGACCTTCAACCAGGGGCAAGTCAAACAAAACTCCTCACAATCATCAGGGGAGAAGCTCCACAAAGCAAAAGGAAGCCCCATTAGAGGGTGACAAGACCTTTAGTCAGGTTAAAATCAAACCTGAAATGACTTCAAGTCATTTTACTCTTTACAAGTCTACCACGACCCTATCTCTACATCAAGAAGGTCTTGCTTCCTATGTTGTCTACATTACGACGACTTATTCATACGACTACAAGTACAAAGCGTTGCAAAGACAAAGGCAACATACATACATACAAGACATGCATACACAGTTCAAAATTTGTCATCAAAGGAAAGCTTGTGCATTGAAGAGAAATAAAAATAATTGTCATAGTTACAAGGCTTATGCGGCCAAATTTCAACAAAAAAGAAAAAAGATAAAGACAAAGGCAGCCTAGACATAGACATCATTGCCTTGCTCCACAGCACCTTACCCTTCATCAATAGCCTCCTCTTCCGCAACAATCTCCTCCTCATTAAGCAGGACACCATCCTTCACATCCTTGAAGGGATCAAAGAGACCTAAGTCAAGGTCCTTCGCAAAGAAACCGGCTTGCTTGACGGCCTTCTGAAACCCTTTCTCATGTTGTTCCACGACTTCTTTTATAGAATAAACTCTTCCTCAAGCTCCCTGTTAGCTTCCCTCTCCTTGGCAGCCCCTAACATGGACTCCACCAGCCTGGACTCCGACTCCTTCAGCTGGGCCTTTAGATAAAAAAATCACCTTGGCAAGCCCGTCTTTCTCAGTCGCCATGCTCTCCACTTTTCCACCAAGGTCCATCTTCTCAGCCTACAAGTCCTTGTAGCATCTAAACAATTCGTCACCATTTAACTGGGTGCGCAGCAACTTGGCCAATACACCACCAACTTTAACAGACAGTTGGCGGTTTGACCTTAAGGCCTCAGCAAAAGCAACAGTGGCATTTGCCACCTTAGGGCGCTCCACTCGCCAAAGAGTACGAGTAGTAGCCCTCCACCTCCAAGGATGCCACCTTCTACACAATCTCTTGGTGTCGCAGTCTGTTCTCCTCCAAAATCACCAAACTACTTTGGAGAAAAACTTTGGTAGAGTCAATAGCATTTTGCACCCCCAACCGACCTAATTAGGTTCTTGTCGAAGGCTGACACAAAGCCAACTAGAATCTTCTGCTTTGGCTTATAAGTTGCACCCCATAGTGAGTCAGCATCACTAGAGGTGTACAGCTGATCACGCAAGACATGATGGCGAGAATACAAAGAAGACGATGCCACCGCCGCCAAAATAGCATAAGGAGAAATCACTAGGGATGTAGAGGAAGAAGGCAACACTGCGAGAGCACCAGTGGCCACCATGCTAGTGCTTAACAAAGGTGCCACGACGGTGGACAACCGCGCCACAGCAAAATCAGTCTGAGTGGCTTGCACAACAGTAGTAGAAACAGCCTTCTAAACAGCAACTGTGGGGGAGGTGAAGAAGCAGGAGTAGCAAGATTTGCAGCAGAAGCCTCGACGGTCGATGGAGCCGGAGGCACATCTTGCACAATCGAAAGATGACCCCCAGTGGGCATCAACCCTGCAACTTGCCTCATGGCACGAAGACTCACGGGGCCTTCGACTTTTTGTGGCTAGATGACCCAACATTATCCCTCTAGTATGGTCAAACTGCTAGTAGAACTGAAAGCAGGGCTCCCCATCCCTGTTAAGCATCCATGGCATGCCATCAACTAGGACCTTGAAAAAATGGTTCTTGAAATAGGGAAAAATGTTTGAATCAAACTCAAATAACTTCTTGGACACGCTATTCAACGTGACCCATCCAATCTTGCCAGACAATTTCATGTGGAAGAAAAAAAGAAGACCGACACACTAGGCTAGATGTTGAAGAAAGGACACAAAACTTCAAAAGCCTTCACCATTGCCCAACTGTTTGGGTGAAACTTGGAAGGGGCCACATTCAAGTGCTCCAGCAGAGCACACTGAAAAGAGGTCAAGGGTAGAATGACACCCAAGACCTCAAACAAACATTTGTACATAAAGAAGAAGGGCAGATGACCAGGCACTGCCCTAAAAAATGGGAAGTCATCACTCCTGCAAGCCTAAACAGCCAGTTTACAAGAGTCCTTAGGGTTCGCCAGCTTCACTTGGCATTGAAACGCAGTGACATTCGACCCCGAGGTCAGACAGGACTTGTACTTCAACACGTCATCCTTCACCCACTCACAGCTAGCAACGATTGAGGTGGACGATGGCGACCCAACACTTAGGCTACATTGCACGCGGGGAGACACCCTCACATCTCCACTGCCACTACCTCTCCTCACACTCCCAGAAGAAAATGGGGGAAGGATCATAATAACTGAGACAAACTCCCCAATAGCAGTGAAATGTCATGCCCCTCCACGAGGGCGAGAAGCACCCCCACCTGTTCGACCGAAGCCCTCACCCTCTTAGAAGAGGAAGACTCATTATCGAAGGCTCTTAGTAGAGTATCATCAGACGAGGAACCTCCTATCGAGATGACCTCCTGATCCATGATGGGTTGCTCAATCAAAACCCCAGAGTCACTGCCACTCAGACCGATGGCAGAATCAAATAGAAAAGAAGACATTGTGTAGTGTTAAAAAACAATTATGCAAACGATGTTAAGTGTTGTTAAAAGGTTGGGTACTGATGTAGTATTGTACCCAATTTAATATAATTTTCTTCTCTGCTGATAAAAAAAAATATGGATGCAACATATTAGAAAAACAAAGAGTTGTTGACTAAAATAAATTTATTCAATGTTATGAGCAAAGCTGTATTGAAATTCTTTTGAAGAACAAGTTAATTGACTGGTATGAATTGCTCACAAACGACTAACGAAAGTGAAACAAACATGATGAAGATAAAAATAGTTCCATTTATCGAAATAATAATTGAAACTTGTTGTATAACATTAAGGTTTAGATATCTTTTTCTTTCTACAAAACATTAGTTAATTTTGATTTTAGATTTTATTAAAAAATTTATATTTCATATCTAAAATTGAAACATGTTTGAGTTATTGTAATTAATTTAACTTTGGTAAATAAAATTAATGGAAATATTAGTTATGATAAATGAAAGTACTTTGTGATGTCTTTAGTAAATGAAATAGAACTAATATGGTGATTCAAAACATGTATTTCGATCAAATTAGAGATCAAATGAAAAAAATATATTATAATTACTATTTTGTCTTTTCTTTATTTCCATTTTTAATCTTATTGCTTTTCGTCTTCTTATTTCTTTTATGTTGGATTTCATTTTTTATTTTTTTATAGACCACACATATTAATTATTTACTTGGAGGCAATCTTATTCGAGCTTAGTAGGATCATTATGGGTATCAGAGTTATACTTTTAAGTATTTAATACAGTTGCATATCTAACTACAACTCAAACTCGAGACATTTGTTAAGTTAGAACAACTTTCTGTCAATTGATGTATGTGCCCGCTAATTTTCATTTTTTGGTTTTTCTCCCTCATTCTTTACTTGATCCATGTAATTGATTTTCAAACATTAAATTGACATGTTACCTAAATTAACTATTTTTTTGTGTTTGATATTCCTTGAAAATTACAATCAAACTTATGAATTCATAGAAAAGGAAGTTCACTTATCAAAATGATAGTTGAAATTTGTGCGTGTAACAACTTCTAATAATTTTTTTAATTAGTAGATATCTTGTATATTCTTAAAAGAATAAATAATATATAAAAGGTATAAATATATTTTTTTAGACTCTTAAATGTGAGTCTTTTTTTCAGTCCTCTAAATTTGAAGTTGTTTTTTGTAGTCTTTGTAATCCAAAAAGTTTTCTTTTTAGTAGGATGACAATGCACGACAGTGTGGAGACTTCAGCCCATCCTGCCAACTCGACAGGCTACAAACGGGTCGAGGTAGGTTGGTCGGTCGACCTGTCTATATTTTTTATAAAGAAAATATATGTATGTATATATATTATACTCTTTGTCTCTATTGCTATTATAATTAGTTGTTAAATGGGTTGGCAACTTAAAGTTAACAACTAATTATGTTATAATTTCTATGACAAAATAACTAAAATAATTTATTAATTATATGCACTTTTGTTCTGCAATAGATTTTTAGATAAACAATATTAACTTTTTTCTATGAACAATGTAGCCATTGAATTTACAAACATGGGAGTCTTAGTTTTTTTATTACATCCAAACAGTCATGTAAAGTTGTTACTCATATAATATTGTATTAATATTAATATTAATTTAACTTTCCTTTTCTACACTTTTGAGTTAATATTAATGTTAAGCTTGAAAGTATACCTTATAGTTATTTTGTTAATACACCATTTGATATATTATATTCGTATAGTCACTTCTCATTCTCTTTTGTATTTTGCTTCTTACTACCTACTTTACTTGTCAAGATATGATGTCACTTGTTAAAATATGTATTCAATTTTCTTTCCTTTTAAAATTTAAGCTTTAAAAATTGATTTTTTAAATGTAATCTAGCAATTTAAATATAATTTAAATTTAGTTTAAGCTTTCTAAATACAGCGGTCCAACTCATCAGCCTGCTGACCTACCTATAGGCAGGGTGGGCCAAAACGCGGTGGGTGGGGGGGAGGGGGCTTGCCTTCCCACTTTTTAGTCCTTCTGCAAAGTATGAGGCAAACAAAAAATAAGAGGATCACAATGTTTGCATTTTTTACCGCAAAAAATTTTTGAATTTCTATTTTATACTTTAAAGTATGATTTTTTTAACATTTGAAACGACCATAATCAAGTCAATAAGAAAATTAACCGGATTAATAGGTTTTAAAGTTTCGTTTTACTTGAATATGACAGTTTTTAACCGCCAAAAGAGTACTTTCAAATAGAAAATAGAAAATCAAATTTTGGTGGTCAAAGTTGTTACAAATTGTGAATCTCTTATTTCATATTTGTCTCACACTATTCATAAAGACTAAAAAGGGTATTTTGTGAATTTCAAGGAATAAAAAAAGCACCCTTAAATTTGGAAGACTAAAAAAATGACTTAAATTTGAAAGACTAAAAACATATTTAAACTCATATGTAATTGCAGTGTAAAGATTTTTTACATTGTCTAATTACAAAATATCATTTATAGTAAGTTTATAAAATTTTATAATATTTACTTTAAAAGTCAAACCAAAATTAATTTACACCGATTGTGAATTCCTATTAAATTCTTAAAATACTAAATATATATTGTCATAATACTTATTAGTTAAGTATTAGAAGATCATTAGGGTTTTTTTGGAATATACAACTAAATTTGTAATGTGGAATTCTAATTCTTACAAAATTGGAATAGGTTCAAAATCGTATTTTTTTATATTTAAGTTTTACGAATCTAGAGATATAATTTAAACTGAATTAAAATTTATTTTGACAATTGTAATTAGGTATTAAGTATGGATAGGATAACATGAAAAAGCTTTGGCCTGACGAGGATGGAGAGTGATCATCCGTGCATAAGAGATGTGGCACGAACAAGGAACAACTTATGAAAGGCTTCCCGTAGAAGGGATACATGAATGAATTGAATACACACCTAAATGAGAGGAATCCAAAGGATGTGTGTAACATCCCAATTTTCCATGTGTGTGTAGTAGATAGTGTTAATGCTTTGTCATGCGATTGAGTAGTGTTTTTAGACTATTGAAATGGTAAAAAAATGAGATGTTACCATAAGATACCCAGGCATAGTTAAACTCTTAATTTTTAAGGTATAGTCTAGAAAGAATAAGAATAATTCAACGTTTAGTGATTAATGTAAGTAAAGTTAGAAATTAAGTGGGGATAGTTAAGGTTGATTAATGGTGATCTAGATTCCATATAGTTATAAAAGTGGTAATTAAGTCATAAGAGTTTAGAGTGGAAGATATTTTCGTAAATGACTATATAACTAGTTTTAAAATAGAATTTTAGTTTAATTAGTTGGTGAATAATTAAAGTGTATAATTATACAATGCATAATAATTAAGATAAGTTAGAGTTGTGTGTGTGAGTGTGTATGATTGATTTAGTAAAGCTTGACAGAGAAATAGAAATTATTTAAGCTAGATTTCCATATGTGCAACTGTGCATTGAGTCGTAGTGTAATTCGTCTCTATGTGAGTGGACTCTATGCAAGGTTCAGTCTAGGTACACACATCCCAAGGGATGTTAGCATACTAATATAGGAAGTTAGCACATTAATCTAGAAGATTATGATACGATTTATTAGTTTTAGCAAAAACAATTTTTACCATTTTTGGCAAAACTCTACTTTATCCTTTTATAGTTAGTTTTGGAAAAGTGCAAGAAGCCATATAAGGCATTGCTGAGCTCGTGGAGAGCACCTCAAGGGCTGTCCAAGATGCCAATTACTCATATTAATGGTCATTCAAAGTGCTTAAATTAAGAAGATAAGGATTAGGCCTTGCAATCTCATTGGTCCAAGCATTTCACCTACAATACGTGTTGTTTTTAAAAGCCAAAGTCTTGCCCAGTTCTCCCATATTTTTGAAGGTTTAAGAGAAAGAGGAGACCATATTTTTTTTTTCTTCTTTCAAGTTTTACCAAGTGTTCTTGAGCCGTTCTTCCATCAAGCTTAGGTAAGTGACCTCCATTTTCAACTCTAAGCTTGATTTTCACTTCATTTTCTTGTTCTATTCTCATTTGTAGTTTCAAAACCTTATTTTGCACTCTTGAAGGTAGGAAACTTGAATCTAAACTCCCTCATTCTTCCTTCTAAATTTTGTGGATCCTACAAGAGATAAGGGGGGAGGGGTCTCTCCAACTCTTGAACCATGTGCTTGTTGTTGAACTTTAACATGTTATAGCTTTGAAATTTTTGAGCTTGTTGTCATGTTCTGAATCTGTGTGTTGAGTTGTTTTCTGAGTTTTTCTATGCCAAAATGAGTTCTTTGAATGTTAAAACAAAGAGTTAGCCTAAAATTTAATCCAAATCAAAGTTTCCTAGCAAAAGTTACAAATAAAACAAGTTTAAGGACCTTAAGTAAAATGAAAAATTTGTCACAAATTTGGACTGAGAGTTACAGAAGTGTGGAATTTTTTTTATTAAATTTTTTACCTCAAAAATGAATTTCTTAGGTTTGAAAATGTAGGATAGCATATAATATTTGCAAAAATCCGACCCCAAAGCACCGAGAGCGCTAAAAATAAGTTAGGAGCAAAACTATGAAAAATTGAGCTATAATTGCAAACATTATGTTGCCCGTTACTTGAGAGTATTACCTAGGCCTAAGCCTTAACTGTCTTTCTTATTTGTTTGTTTGTGCACGTTCATTGATGTACATGTTGGATCAAGTGGCCTTGGAATAATTAAGAAGGGGGATTGAATTAATTATTAGTGAACCTTCACTAATTAAAAATCTATCCTTCTTAATGTTACTAGATTCAATTAGGCTTTTACTATAATGTTAAGAAAGTAAAGAACAGAAATAGAAACTTAACCAAAAGTAAAAGCGATAATTAAAGTGCACAGCGGAAATTAAAGAGTGTAGGGAAGAAGAAGACAAACACAAAAATTTTATACTGGTTCGGCAACAACCCGTGCCTACATCCAATCCCCAAGCAACCTGCGGTCCTTGAGATTTCTTTTAAACCTTGTAAAAGCCTTTACAAGCAAAGATCCACAAGGGATGTACCCTTCACTTGAACTGATCCACAAGAGATGTACCCTCTCTTGTTCTCAGTTACAATAGCCCAAGTAAATGTACCCTCTACTTGTACTACAAAGGATGTACCCTCCAATGTGTTAAGACAAAGTTCTCAGGCGGTTAGTCCGTTGAAACTTTGTGAAGGGGAAACAAAAGATATCTCAGGCGGTTAGTCCTTTGAAATCTTTTGTTTAAGGGAAAGGAAAGAATCAAAAGAATTCTTAGACTATGTATTTTTGAATTCTTTGAAAAGGGAGAAGGGAGACAAAAAATAATTCAGGTGGTTAGTCCTTCGTTCTTTTGGAAAAGGGAGAAGAGAAATACAAAAAGAATTCAGGCGGTTAGTCCTTGGCGAATTCTTTTTGGCAAAGGGAGAAGAGAATGAAAAGATATATCACACTTTTGTTTTCTGTGAAAGAACAAGGTTTAGAAACCAGAAAACTCATAAAGCTTTTGGCAAAGGAAGAAGAAGAAGAAGAAGTTCAAAAAGATGTTCAAAGAGATTCAAAGGTTGTAAAAGAATATGTGAAAAGTTATTTTCAAGTACATAAAATGCAAGTCAAGGTCTTGCATTTATAGACTCTTCATGTCTGGTCAAGAAAACCATTGGAAGAGTTATAACCTTGAGAAAATCTTGAGAAAACCATTGGAAGAGTTACATCTCTTGATTTTTATTCAAAACTTGTCACTGGTAATCGATTACCAAAACCATGTAATCGATTACACAAAGCATTTTATGAAAAGATGTGACTCTTCACAATTGAATTTGAATTTCAACGTTCAGATACACTGGTAATCGATTACCAATATATTGTAATCGATTACACCATTTAAAAAACAATTGGAATGTTGCAAATTTAGTTAAAAGCTTTTGAAATCAAACTTTGCCACTGGTAATCGATTACAGGAAACTGGTAATCGATTACCAGAGAGTAAAAACTCTGGTAACTTAGAAAATTTTGAGAAAAATTCTTTTGAAAAACAAAACTGTGCTATGTTTGTTTTTTGAAAAATCTTTTCAACACTTCCCTTGTGAAGTCTTCTTGATTTCTTCTCTTGAATCTTGAATTCATCTTCTCTTGAATCTTGAAATCAAACTTCTCTTGATTCTTGAATCTTCTTGATTTCTTCTCATGAAACTTGAAATTAAACTTGATCTTGAACTTGTTGACTCAATCTTGAATTCATTCTCTTGGGCTTTTTGTCATCATCTTTGTCATCATCAAAACTACTTGAATCAACTTGATTCATTATCATGAAACTTGTTTCTACAGTACATGGTACAAGAATTGCGGACACGATTTGGAGACAAGATTCAAGAGGACTAGACAGAGAGTAAAAGAACCAGTGATTCTATTTCCTTTTGTAAAAAGGTGAGGTTGCATTGAAGAAATGGATGACAGAGATACACTGGGGTGTAGTGGACGGAGAGGTTCGAAGAACCTAGAGGAATTAGCGAGTGGTGACTACCCGACATTTCGTGCATTTATTTAGCGTGTGTAACTCACATGCCTCATTTTGCTATTCCTAATGGACTCAGAGACTAAGCTTTTTGAGTTGGGAGATGAGGGGTCGGTGTACAATGTATCCGTATGTAGCGATCACTCCCAACTATCATCCACATGATTTTGTAAGACCACCAAGACCTGGGAGGATTGGTGGTAGTGATTGGGCCCTATAGTGAAATAAGTGTGATAGTTACGCACTTAGGATGCGAGAGTGTTGTTTCTTTAGATAATTGCATGCAATGGTTACATAGATTGTATGTTTTAGTTTTTGTTTTGCTACTGCCTATTGTTTGTGGCATTTGAGGAGCGGAGGACTCACCCCTAGAAGCAACAACTTTCAAGTACTGACAATGCCGAGTACACCGAGGCGTCTTACAACATCAGTTCTACCAAAACCGATGTTGTATAGTACTCACAATATCGGTACTCATCATTTGTGCTTTTTTTAGGGGATGTTGTATAGTGAATTTCAACATCGGTTTTATAACTGATGTTAAAAGTGACCAACTTTTAATGATGGTCATTTTCTCATCGGTTCAAAACCAATGTTGAATGTCTAAAATAACCAATGTTAAAAGTGTTTTTTCTAGTAATGTGAGCAAATAACAAATACCTCACTTAATTTAGCTCCTACAATGTGGAAAAAATAAAAAGAAACTACCATAGCCAAACTGAACAGGCCACGTGGCATACATCCAAATAGAATTGGCTTAGGGTAAGTCTTGTATGGAAAATTAATCTTGAAAAACAAAAAGATTATTTTCAAACTAATCTATTATAAATATGTCTAGAGTATGGGTAATGGTATATTTGTTATTCAACCACATATTGTTAGACAAGTGGCCTCAGAAATCTTAAGAAGAAGGGGTTGAATTAAGATTATGCTAACTATTCTTGTAACATCCCATTTTTTGTAAGCTAATTTGAAAGGAGTTGTTATTTGTAAATTAATAGAGTTTTATGATAAGGTTTTTGTAATTAAATAAATAAAGAGAAATAAGTGTATTAAAATAATAGTTTGAAAGAAAATAAAAAGGTATTTTATTTATGCATTTGATAACAAATAAAATAGAGTTTGTTTTTATAAAATAATAAATAAATAGATTAAACCTAGCTATAAATAGAGTTAGGTCAATTTTCACACTGACGGATGCCTCTTCTTTCCCTCATTTTCGTTTTTTCCCTTCTCCTCTCAAAATCCTCTCTTTTTCCCGTAGACCACCAAATCTGTCTTAGAAAAATGACGATCTTGGACTCATTCACCATCAGATCGTCGTGAAATTTAAACATCATGTTCGCAACTCAATTCCAAGAATTCTCACCGTTTTAAATGTTGAAATAATGTCGAAGATGAGAGAAATACCCTTCGCACTCTAGCTTTCTCTTTTCCTGCAGAAACCGAAAACGGTATCAGTAAAACTACAATACCGGTTTTGTCAACCGTTCGATGGATTTTCATGAAATTTTGATACCTAGGTAGAAATTGATTTCTTCACACTTTCACCGTTGGGATTTGCAAGATAATATTCATGGAGATAGAAAAAAGAGTCGCACGAAGACAGTAACAATGGAGGCTTCAATCCCTTCTCCCTCTCTCTAACGTTTGGGAACTCTATCGGAGCAGTCGGAGGAAAAACTGGAGGAATCTCAGGGAACCGCTAGAGATGCCACTATCGCTGTCGAAAGAAACGTGATTCCACTTAGAGGTCAGGGATGAGTTATTCACAATTAGAGATTAGTGAGAACATGTGTAAGGATCCTTAGAGTATCAATTGGAATGAGTTTTGGGGTGTTTCCATCATTTTTTATTCTATTCTTATAATTATAATTGTGAATTATATATGTTTGACAAACCAATTGTTGTGAAATTGATATGCTATTGTGTCGAATGTGAACCCTATAAATCGAGCATTTTTCTAATTAGCATGAATTGATGAAATAAAGTGAGAAATTTAGAGTGAGATATTGATTTTGTATTTTTTCTTTTTCATGTTTTTTAGGTTTTTTTATATAGTTTAAAATTAATATCATAATTAAAATTGACCAAAGTGTTCATGTAATTATTTAGAATTTGTGCATTGAAAGCTTACTTTGAAATTCGTGATCCAATATGATGTATGCTAGTTTATATATATAATTAGTTATATATTTATTTATATTAATATTTTATGTAAATAATATTGTAGAGTTGTTATAGTATGATTCCAAAAATTATTAAGTGTTGGAGTTTGAGAACATTATGGTTAGATTTGATGAACATGTGTATGTTGTACCTTATGAATATCATTAGGAATGTTATGAGATGTTAAATTGTGGGTATGATATTTGGTTGTGAATAAGTGGATGTGTTAAACACTTGATGTTAAAATAATGGTATTGTGAGCCGTGAATTATACAATAACCCGATCAGTGCTTATGCGCAGTGTTAAAGAGAAAGTGTAGGTTCCTAGTTAGGAACCAGTGTTAAATTGTAGCACGATGTGTTAAACGTTTTTGAAACATGAGTGTGAGGTCGTGGTATTATGTAATTCATGAGCAGTGTTTATAAATGGAATATGTGATAAATTATGGAATAACGTATTGCTTTGAGATTATAATATTGTTATTGAGATTAAGTAAAAGTGTAAAGTTGAACATGTGTTAATTTGTGAGATACGTGTAAACATGTGATGGTGGATTGTGACACTATGAGATGTAAAATTATGAATGAGTTTTGGTTATGGATAAGTGTGTAGTTAACACTTGATGTGACATTACCTGTGTTGTAAGCTATGAATTGTACCATAACCCGACCAGTGTTATCTTGAGAAAAACATTGATGCACAGTGTTAAAGAGAAAGTGTAGGTTCCGAATTAGGAACCATTGTTAAAGAGAAAGTGTAGGTTTCTTATTTATGTGATTTATATTTAAGTAAGTTTTATTTTTTTTATATGGTATGTATATCTAGTTGTTTTGCTTCTCTATTAGTTAGGAATGTGATAACTCACTCCCTGTGTGTTGTTTGTGTTAGGATCCTGTGATGATCTTGAACTTTGTGTTCGGGGGAGCAGATGGCTAGGTGAAGTGCTTTAAGGAACCTTGTGTGAAGGACGTCGGGACACAATGCTTTGATAGGATCTGACAGTGGGGCATAAGTTTTTATATTAATTGCATGATGTTAGTCTATTTTATTTTTTCTCACTGATTTAACAAAATATTTTTGTAAATTTTGACGGCCTTATTTTGAGTCGAATATGTTTTAATAAGTTTTAATTGATAATAGCGATGTGAATGTGAACCTTTTATCCGTGTGAATTTGGTTACCGATATTTTTATATATTTTATTTATTTATATATATGTCGAGATCAAGGGTGTCACAATTCCCCCAATTAAAACCTACTCAGATTTTTATGCAAGTTCTAAGTTCCCTTTATAATAAATTACTTAGATGATGAAATAAATGAGCAAATTGAAATGAGACTAATAAACAACAGTAAATATAAGAGATAAAGGGAAGAAAGAATGCAAAACCGGATTTATACTGGTTCGACCACACCCTTGTGTCTACGTCCAGTCACCAAGCAACCCGCTTGAAAGTTCCACTATCTTTGTAAATTCTTTACAAGTATTGAACCACACAAGGACTTTCCTTCCTTTGTGTTCAAATTTCCTTTACAACAAGAGACTCACAGTCTCTTAAGCCTTTGAACAGAAAGAAGATGAAGAGTAGATGATCTCTCTAGAAAGAGATAGATATTACAATTGATGCTCTCAATTCCTTATGAAAATCACAAGTGTTTGGCCAAGGAATATTGAATGGTAAAATATTTTTGTTTGAGAGGATTATGCCTTTTGTGGACAGGGAAAACTCTAAAGAAATTTGTTCCCAAGTCACTTATTTATAGGCCTTTGATGACCATTTAACAATCAAATGAAAAAATGTGATTGTTGGCAGATTTTCTCAAAACTTGCCACTGGTAATCGATTACAATCCTGGTGTAACCGATTACACAATTATCTTTCTTGAAAAGTTGTGACTCTTCATTTAAAATTTGAATTTCCAACGTTTAGAGCCATTGGTAATCGATTACATGTATTTTGTAATCGATTACAAGGTTTTTGAAAATATTTTTGAAGGTTTTAAGCACTAGTAATCAATTACAAAGTCATGGTAATTGATTACACTTTTGAAAAACCATTTTCAGAAATGTTGGGCTTCTGGTAATCGATTACCAGAGAGTAACAAGCTTGGAAAAATTATTCTTAAGATAAAAACTCTCTTGGGCAATCATTTGTGCTTTTCAAAATCTTTTCTAATAGTCTATCTTAAAACCTATCTTAATTCTTTTCTTAAGACCTTTTCCTTTGCTTGAAATCTTGCTTTCTTCATTCTTGAATGATCTTTATAATTCCTTGGCATCATCAAAATAATTCTTGAAGCTTTGCTTCTACACATATCTATGTTCCTATTTCATTTTTTCCGTTGTTAAGATAGAATTTTTATATAGATCCACATACCAACATATGTGTCTCTCTCTCTTTTTTATCTCTCAATAATATTTAAAAAACATATGATTCCTCAATTCTATGGTTTCTTCTTTATATGTTCTCTCTCTTTACAGTTTTCTTTTTTCAATTTCCAAATACATTACCTATGTGATTGAATTTGTGTTTTAATATAGGTCAAAATTAAAGCTACTAATAATAGCATTATGTGTTACCTTTCTTCAATTTGATGTGATTTTAGCATGAGTCATAGTCAAGTAGATATATGAAGCAGATTGAAACACACAAAATAAGGTCCATAATTTTAGTATGAAGCTTATGTTTCATCACTTCTACGAGCACACATGTTGTGCTACCAACTCTAACCCAATTGTCATGGACCATCATCAATTAACATTGTGATTTGTAAGGAAGTAGGGAATGCATGTTATTGTTAAGCTCATGCCAAGTTCACCACCGTGTTATAAGGGATTAATTTGTTTTTTAAAAGCATATCTATGATTTAATTGAATGATAATTGTTTTTACCAATTATGGTTTATTTTGTTATATAGATAATATATCTTCCATGGGAGACAATTTTTCTCGAGAAGGAAAGAAGAACCCTAGGCAACAAAAGATCTTCCTCCAAGTATATAAGACAATTCGAACTCAAAAATTTTTGTTAAAAGGGACCAATTAATCAAGATGTGATGCAATCCTACCCCCCAAGGGTATTGGATAAAAGACTAAAAGAAGATTGGGCCAGAGATGCAGGAGAAGGCCTTAGGGTTCTCATGAACCTTAGGGTAGATTTTGGGCCCATGGGCTAAGTATGAGCCACTTATCTTTGTAAATATTAGATTAGGATTTCATTATTTTGGGGCCTTGTATTTAGGGCTCCATAGTGTAGGGAGAGAACCCTAGTAATGTAGAATTTTTCAACCCTTGTATTTTAGGACACCTAGACTAGTTTTTGTATTAAAGTTAGTTTTGTAATTTCTTATGGATTAAGTGCACTATTTGATGTTTATGTTGGGAGAGAAATTTAATTAAATTGGGAGAAGTCCAATCCAATTAAATTTTGGTCAAGTCTAAGGGGGAGGTGAACATATGCTTCTACACCCCATTGCCACATCATATAGTCACACTTTGTGCATGTCCTTCATGCTTTACATGACTCATGACACCTAAGCACAAGTGGAGAATCTTGGACTTGATCTTGGATTAGTGGGCTGAACCATAGCTAAAATTCACTAATCATAATTAGTGAAATTTGAATTTTTATTCAAATTTCACTTGAATTTTGAATTTGAATTTGAATTTGTGGAGCCAAAATTTCAAATTTCCCTTCAATTTTGTGTGACACTTAGGCTATAAATAGAGGCCTTGGGTATGCATTTTTTTCAACTTTAATCATTTTTGAAATTACACTTCAAAGTTCAGACCTCATTTGAGGCATAAATTTTGTGTCCTCTTCTCTCCCTCTCCCTCCACTCATATTCTCCTACCTTTAAGCTTTTATCCATGGCTTCCTATAGTGGTGAGCTTGTTGTTGACTCATCTTCTCCTTGAAGTGGCATCCCCAATCACCTTTCCTCCTTCTCTATTCCACTGTCATTTATCTTCAAGAAGCAAATGACTCCATTGATGAAGAAGATCCAAGGCCTACAAGCTCTACATAGAGCTACAACATGTGGTATCAAGAGCATCTTCATCTAGGTGATGTTCTTTTGCTTCCTCTATCTTTTTGTTCAGTCAATTCACTTTAATTCCTTGTTCTTCATCTTTTTCTCCTTGTAACTCCTCCATTGTCTTGTGGTTTAGTGCTGTTTAGAGTAGATTCAAAAAAAAAATAAACCAGTTAAATCTTAGATCTACACTTGTTCATGCATTTCTATGGTTCAAATTTTATAGATATACTCTTGAATCATGTTTTTGTGTTGATTTTAGGTTCTATCATTTTTCAGTCATAATCTTCTTGTTTTAAACCTTTAGATTTCCATTTTCTTTCAAAATATTGATTAAAAAAGAAAACACAAAAATCTAAGTGCAAATCACTTCATTCATGTTGTCTTAGAGTCATGTTTAGTCATAATAATTGTCACATTATGTTCTAAGTTTGTGTTCAATTTTGATTTTGTTGATTGAATTCTAGATACATTTGTTCATGTATTCTTGCAATTCTTAGCCTATCATTTGAATTTTGAGTCTAATTCATGTATGTTATTTAGTTCATAACATGTTCTAAATCAATTCCTAGTAGTAGTCTTGTTGAAATTTTTCTTTGTTTTCTAAGTTTCCTATATGATGCCTATGAAGAAATTAAGTTGTGGTGCTGAGTTGTGGCTAGATTTGTGAGTCAAAATAAGTCTTAAGTTCTCTTGAATTGTGTAATTCAAGATAATTGAGCATAAGCAAACACAAATTGTAACTATCCAAGCCTTAAGCAGCATAAACACTACTCTTGATTTCTAGGTTAAAATTTTGGTTGCTGTCAGTTTTGGCACTGTCTTCGTAACTCCACCAAGGCTCGAATACTTTGAGTTTTGAGCTGAAATTTTAACTGGATAAAATAGGCATCTGGATGAACATAATGGAAAAAGAGTGAACAAAAATGAAAAAGAAAGGTGGTAAAAGTTAACATCAAAATACACGTCCAGAACAACAACAAAAAATGTGTATGCTTGATTTGCTTGAAAATTGTTCATTATTTTGAGTTATATTGCAAGCCTATTTGAATTCTTGGAGTTTTTCATCTTTTAGATGTGTTTCTAAATTTACACAACTAGAATTTTGCTTTGATTCTTGTTTTTAATTTTTCTATCTAATCTAGTGTCATTCTAGGACTTCCTTTGTGTTCCACCTTGGCTTATGGTGTTGTCCTTTTGCTTTTTTTTTCTTGAATCTCATTAAATTAATGTCACATTAAATTTCCTTTAGGTTTAGCTTTCATTTCATCTTTTGGTTTCTTGCTTGTCTTTTTTTTTTTTGTGTTTAAGTGTTGCCTAAAATAAGGATTGGAAGAGGAAATTGGTGCTTTGGTTGAAGGAATATTTTTTAGTCTTGGAGGTTAACCATCCTAGGAGTACCACTGGATTTGAAGCAACCAAAGCCTCACCAAATTTTGAGTGAAACACTTGAGAAAACAAACAAGCATTGAAGACAAATTTGAAGACCTTAATTGCTTTATTAAATTTGTTGTAATAGAATAATTGAATGCTGAACTTTTTTTTTATTGCAATTCCTTGTATTTGGACATTCTTCAGGGGTGTATTGGAAGTCTCCAAGAGACCCCCAAACCTCTATTTGTAAACCGTGTAGACTAAGTGAAGAGCTAGCTGGGACCTCCAAAGGGTTGTCCAAGCTTTCACATAAGAAACCATCTAGCTTGCTTTAAATTTCCTTTACCTTCCATTTTCAAACCACCTAGATAGCTTATTTTTAACCAATTAGTTTTTACCTTATCTTCCACACCTCTTTTAGTGTTTATTTTGGCTAGTTTCAACCATAGTTTATTTTATCTTTTGTTTTCAAACCCCTAACAAGAAAGAACCACAACTTAGGAACCAACATGAGTCTTCATTCTTCATCTAGTGTTAATGGTGAGGGTTATACTCCTAAGGACCTTGTATAAGATATTAGATGAGTTGAGATCCCTTAAATTGTGGAAAGAAAAACAAGAGAAAATAAAAAGGAAAAAAAGTGAAAGAAATAAGTCAAGATGAAAGAGAGAAAATAAGAGAGGAAGAAAAAAGAAAAATAATGAAAGAAATGAAAAGAGAAAAACATGCCTCCTATAGTAGTCATGACTCTTGTAAGAGTTTAAGTGAAGAATTTATTGACTATTATAGAGGGCGCCATAGTTCACATACTAAACATCACTCCCAAAGAAGAGAAAATGATAGAAGGCCTCAAGAGGTTAACATTAGCCTCCTATATTTCCATGGAAAAGATAATGTTGAGGTCTACCTAGATTGAGAAATAAGAGTAAAGCAACAACTTAAAAGGAAGTCTACTTCAAAATCTTATGGCTCTCACTCTTATCCAAAGAAAGACCAAGGTCAAGGCATCTTAGGGGTGGCACCTTCTAAGCCCAAAGATGATAAGGGGAAGACAATAGAAAAGCAACCCCCTAAGGCTAGTATGCAAGAGAAGACTAGCTCTATAAAGTACTTTAAATGTCTTGGAATAGGACACATTAATTCTCAATGCCCAACCAAGAAAACTATGATTATGAAATGCCAAGACATTTATAGTAGCCAACATGAGGCTACTACTTCATCTTCCTTTAGTGAGAGTGAAAAAGCAAAAGGGGAAGAATCTAATGAAGAAATCTACCCCCAAGAAGAAGGACAAACTTTAATGGTTAATGAGGAGTGTAAGGAGGTAAGTGTCTCCTCCAAGAGGTTAGCTAAGAAGGAAAGTCATTTTGCAATAAAGACAAACATTAAAAATAGGTGATATGATGAATGTGTTAAGTGGTGCAACCCTCTTTTGTAAAATCACTGATGCACCTAACATCTTCATGATTCGTGTACATATGGAGTCATTAGGTAGGTTTGTTCTTATTTTTGGTTTTAATACAAACCTAGGTGCTCATATGGGACACCTTAGGTTTGTCATACTTTTTGGTAGGAGTAATCAACCTGAAAATATAGAAAAAGGTATGTTTTATTGCATCATTTTCCTTATTTTTTTAAATAGTGATCAAGGGGTTCCCACGGACCCTAAGAGAATAAAGGTCATTCTTGAGTGGCCCATTCCACCAAGTATAAGGGAAATTTGGGGCTTCCATGACTTAACAAACTTTTGCAAAAGGTTTGTCACATATTTTTCTATACTCGTAGCACTACTCATTGAGTTGGTGAGGAACCATGTTCTCTCATGGAAAAATGCCCAGGAAAGGGATTTTCAGACCTTACCCTACTCTAACATACCCAACACCACTAATATATATGTTTTTATTCTTTTAACAGGTGTTGAGGGAAAAAGCCCAGAGTTTCAAGAACCTCTGGATTTGAGGTCTAATCCTTTTTAAGGGGGAGGGGATGATGCAATCCTACCCCCAAGAGTATTGGATAGAAGACTCCAAGAAGATTGAGCCATAGGAGAAGGCCATTGGGTTCTCATGAGTCCTATGGTAGATTTTGGGCCCATGGGCTAAGTATGAGCCCACTTATCTTTGTACATATTAGATTAGGATTTCATTATTTTTGGGCTTTGTATTTAGGACTCCATAGTGTAGGGAGGGTACCCCAATAATGTAGGATTTTTCAGCCCTTGTATTTTAGGGCACCTACACTAATTTTTGTATTAAGGGTAGTTTTGTAATTTCATATGCATTAAGTGCAGTATTTGTTATACAAGTGGCCTCAGATATCTTAAGAAGGGGGGGTTGAATTAAGATATTCCAAACTGTTTCCCCTAATTAAAAAAAAATCTATTTCACTTTTTACTCAAGTTATGAAATCCCTTAATGACAATCTTCCTAAATATTAATTCAAATGAAGCAACTTGAATATGAATATAAAGCAATGATAAATAAAGGAGATTAAGGGAAGAGAAAATGCAAACTCAGTTTTATACTGGTTCGGCCACACCCTTGTGCCTACGTCCAGTCCCCAAGCAACCCGCTTGAAAGTTCCACTATCTTGTAAATTCCTTTTACAAGTTCTAAACACACAAGGACAATCCTTCCCTTGTGTTTAGAGATCCTTTACAACAAGAGACTCACAGTCTCTTAATCCCTTAGAGAATGAGAAGAAGAAGAGGAACAAATCTCTCTAAAAAGAGATGGATTTTACAGATTGAGCACTCAAATAATTCCTTAATGAATTGCAATTGAATTGGCCAAGGAATTCTTAAGAGGATAAAATGAATTTGCTCTTTGAGAGGATAAACACTTTGTTGTTCTGAAAATCTCTCTGCAATTTCGTGTTTAAGTCACATATATATAGACCATTGGTGGTCATGAGTAAAGTCTTTGAAAGGTTGTGACTCTTGAAATTATTTTTCTGAAAATCCTGTCTGGTAATCGATTACCGTAATTGTGTAATCGATTACAGCTTTTAAAATTTGAATTAAAACGTTTACTAACTGCTGGTAATCGATTACCAAAGTTGTGTAATCGATTACACAGTCTAAAATTTCGAATTCAAATTTTTATAGCTGTTATAAAACGTATTTGGCCACTGGTAATCGATTACATCCTCTGGTAATCGATTACCAGAGAGTAAAACCTTTGAAAAACACTTTTTATTTTAAATCACTTGGCCAAACCTTTGCTAATTCAATTAGGAATTCCCTTCCTAATATTCTAGTGATCATCTTGATGTTGTGACTTGTAATCTTGAAGTATTGTCTTGAATTTTAATCTTGAAAAGCCCATTTGCATCAATTGCAACACATCATCATGATCATCATCAAAACATCAAAGCCAATTGCCAATTGCATCTACAGTATTTGATGTGTGTGTTGGGAGAAAAATTTAATTAAATTATGAGAAGACCAATCCAATTAAATTTTGGTCTAGCCTAAGGGGGAGGTGAACATTTGCTTGGTACACCCCATTGTCACATCATATAGTCACACTTTGTGCATGTCCTTCATGCTTTACATGACTCATGACACCTAAGCACACTTAGTTGAGAATCTTGGACTTAATCTTGGATTAGTGGGCTGAACCATAGCTAAAATTCACTAATCATAATTATTGAAATTTTGGCTCCAAATTTGACTCCACAAATTCAAATTCAAATTCAAGTGAAATTTAAATAAAAATTCAAATTTCCATCCAATTTTATGTGACACTTAGGCTATAAACAGAGACCTTGGTGGGTGTGTATTTTTTCAACTTTTATCATTTGTGAAATTACACTTCAAAGTTCAGACCTCATTTGAGGCATAAATTTCGTGTCCCCCTCTCCCTCTCCCTCCACTCATATTCTCCTACCTTTAAGCTTTTATCCATGGCTTTTTATGGTGGTGAGCTTGTTGTTGACTCATCTTCTCCTTGAAGTGGTGTATCCAATCACCTTTCCTCCTTCTCCATCTCTCTGTCATTTATCTTCAAGAAGCAAATGACTCCATTGTTGAAGAAGATCCAAAGCCTACAAGCTCTACATGGAGCTACATCAAGATGTTTCGTGATACTAATTATGATCTATGTTTCATAGTTAACAACATTTAAATATATATTAGCAAATCAAATCAACTTAGCAAATCAAATCAACTTAGCAACATTTTTTTATAATGGTAATAGTAAATGTTGATTAATGGAATCACACAAATGACTTATTGTAAATAAACCTTTAAAACTTGTCTTTGATTTATGGACAAAAAAAGGAATGGGTAATCAAATCATGTCTCTTTGGACCAGTTGTTTGATTGAGTATAAATTTTCCTACAAACTATTTTATAGAAGATTTTTATAAATGTGGTTTTTGAAAGAAAAAAAAACAAATAAAAAATTATGTTTACAATGGTATTGAAACAGTTTTAGTTTTTTATTTTTCAAAACTATGATTAAAAATTATTAAAAAATGTTTTATTTTTTTATTTTCAAAAAACCTTAGGTTTAGAATGATTAACAAAAAAAACACATCTTCATATATATATTTTTTTATTTTTAAAAAGCTAAAATATATATTTTTAAGAGATTATTTTGTTTTCTTAAAAGAATCTCTAGATTTAATTGAATTGTTTTTTACCAATTATGTTCTTTTATATAGATAATATATCTTTCATTGGAGACAATTTTTCTTGAGTAGGAAAGAGCAATCATGGGTGACAAATCTCTTCCTCAGAGTATTTAAGACAACTCGAACTCAAGAATTTCGGTTAAGAGGGACTAGTTCATCAAGATGCTTGGTGATACTAATTATGATCTATGTTTCATAGTTATTATCTACATTTAATAAACTTTTAAATATATATTATCAAATCAAATCAAGTTAGAAACATTTTTTTTTATCATGAAAATAATAAATTTTGATTAATGGACTCACACAAATGAGTAATAACCTAGGGAGTCTAGATCAGTTGATTAAGTAAGAAGCATGAGTTATTATAAGCCCATGATACTTGTCTTCGATTTCCATGGTAAAAACATGAATGAGTAATCAGGTCATGTTTCTTTGGACCAGTTGTTTGATCGAGTAGAAATTAGAAAAAAAAACTTTTATTAAAAAAATATTTAGTGAAACCCATAAATTGGCCCAAATAGATTTAAAGATAACTATCTTGCTTTGTTCATTTAATGGATAAGGTCCATAAAAAAGATACAACCCCAAACGAACTACTAATAACCCATATGTAATGATACCATAAAAAAGTACAAGCCCAAATGAATTATTGTTAATTACACAAATGATACTTATATTTCTAATAATTTCTTTAAGAAGCAAACTAATAATGACAAATGTAAATCCAAATCTAATATGTCCTTTTCCTTATCATTCTTGTTGTTTTCATCCTTTTTAGCTACAAATTTTGGACATTTCCTGATTGTGTGTCCCATAGTGTTATAATTTTTACAACATCTCCTCTTCCTACAAAAGCTCTTATTCATATGTGCACTTTTAGTCTTCACCATAGTTGGATCACCAACTTTAGTTCCACGACAATTGTAAGTTCTCCCTAGATCAACCATATTCTCATACTTACCAACATGATTGAACAAATCTTCTCTTATTTGCATGAACAAATCCCTTCTCTATGTAGCTATAACTCAAAGATTATGTGCCACAACAGATACTGCTCCAAATTGGACATCTTTCATTGCACCACAATCTATTTCATCCAATGTATCTAAGCAAACAAACTCAATCTTTGCTTGCTTACTCCATCATTTGAAAATCAAGCTACTAGGAATATGATCCAAGTGCTCATTTTTAATAACTACAAAAATATGAGAACATGGAATTCCACGAGATTCAGACAAATGACAGTCACAAGCAACATTTTTGAAGTTTTTATCATAAACATTGACAATTTTTTTGGGATTTGATTACTTGTTCATCTTGAACAACAACTGATCTCCATTTTCAACTCGCTCAACAACATTTAATGCACCAAATTCTACAATCTCATCTTTCACTTCTTTGAACATCTCATGCGTGTAAATGTTAAGAACCTTTAGCTCAATTTTTCTTAGTGATGTGGTTAACACTGGTGTTGTAAACAAAGTTCTGAAATCTGCATAGTGCTCATTGTTTCTATATGCTCTCATTGCTTCTTCAAAGATTCTACAAGCTAACTAATTCTATGTGTTCTCTTGACATAAAGTTTCACAATTGCATTCATAGATTCACACTGTGACATTGTTCTTATACGAGCAAAGAAGTGGTCACAAAAATATGTAGTTGCCCACATAGACTTATTCATATATGTTTTTGTTACCCACTTGTTGTTTACAAGCTCATGTTTTGCAACAATATCCTTCCAAAAAATACTCGAATTCATCTTGGGTAAAGTTAGCATATAATGTTTTCTC
Source organism: Glycine max (assembly GCF_000004515.6). NCBI lineage: Eukaryota > Viridiplantae > Streptophyta > Magnoliopsida > Fabales > Fabaceae > Glycine > Glycine max. The sequence continues at coordinate 26,384,045 of NC_038252.2, forward strand.
AAAGTCTTCTGAACAGTATTTATTCTTCACATTCTCATAGCAATTTTTATGCAAGTGCCATGCACAAAGATGGTGTCTTGCATATGGAAACACTAACTTTATCGCCACCCTCATAGCGCCATCACCATCTGGCATAATTGATTTAGGTGTTTTATTATGCATAGCCTAAAAAAAAGCTTCTAACACCTACTTATATGTATCAGCCATCTCATCTACCAACAATGCACACCCAAAAACACAAACTTGCAAATGATGATTACATCCAGAAAAAATCACCAAAGGATTATCATATCTATAAGTGGTGTCAAAGGTAAGGACATCACCAAAACACTGGAAATCCGATCTATAGTGACCATCAACCCAAAATAAATGCTTCAAGTTACCATCACTAGTAGTCTCAATTGTAGAATAAAATGTTGGATCGTTACCAGCCTCACCTTCTAAATAACTCAGTGCAACACGAGCATCACCATCTTTAATTACAGGATGCTTCTTTCGGTGAAGATCGTTATACAAATCATTTTTTAAAATTCCGATGCTACCATATCCACCTTTTTGAGCTAATAGATAACCATTATGTGGCAAGTCCTTACACTAAATGAATGTAGACTATCCACTTATGCTCTATTTAAATTAGACAACACATGATACCTGGGCATATGATGCATGTGGTTAACTGGTGTAAGCTCATGGTTATGAGTATCCACAAATTTTGAAACTCTCCACATTGATGACTTGTAATCTAGGTATACAACAAGCTTGGCTGGACATTTAGTTTGAGTGATTGGTCTATGATCTCTTTTTCAATCCGCCTTCAAATAGTTTTTAATATGTCTAACACCCTCTCTATTACATACAAACTAATATTTGTTGATATTACCACCAGCATCTCAACTAATGTCATTTTTCCTCACAACAAACCCATAGGGTCTAACATATTTTATGTAGAAAATTAATGCATGTTCGTCACTGCTATGACAACCTCTACCCCAACATACATATTTATATAATATCATACATGAAAATACATAATTAATTAAAATGATTTTATTCAATAAATATAAAAGAGCTCACGTGGGTAAAAGGCTTCACATTCGCGTTAATCACCAAATTCAAAATTTATCAAATAAGGGTATGAAAACATGTCTGGCCCAAAACAAGGCCATCCAACTTTTTTTACAAAAGGAAACAAGTTAAGTAATGAAATAACATAAAGTAACATGTTAAAAATATTATGTAAATAATATAGAAACTCATATCCTAATGTCACATCCTATCAGAGCATTGTGTTCCAGCGTCCTCTAGCATGAAGTTCTCCATAGCTATCCACCTAACCATCTACTCCCACAAACACAAAGTTCAAGATCATCATAGGATCTAAACACAAACAACACACAAGGAATGAGTTATCATATTCTTAACTAATAAAGATAAATAAAACAACATAGATGTACATATCATATAAATGAAATGTAGCTTACTTAAACACAGCTCACATCATTCCACCACTTATCGTGTGACATCACATCTTAACACTACAACACGTCTCACACATTTTCACATCATTCAAGTACTCAAGAGTTAAAACAAAATATCACTCAACCAATCATTATCGATCAATACACAAGCATTATACAACAAATATACTAAGACTCAAGCCTATATGCAATGTGGTACCATGTAAGTGAAAAACCTCGTTGAGCGCCTATAAGTACATGACAAGATAGACCACACACTGGTAAGTTAGGTCACTCTCACTAGGTAAAATCATAGGGAGGCCAATTAGGGTCACGTTGTTTTGCGAGAATACTCCAACCATGTGGGATCGACACAAACTTAAAGGAGCACTCAAATTAGGTGTATTTACCCCCAAGGCCTAGACTTCTAAGAGTCCGTCAGGGCCTTTCCCTCTTGATTCGGTCTAACCCATACAATATTTTAGGACACAAACTTTATCTATGAATTATAAAAAACACACGATTCTTCAAATGTTATCAAAATTATTTTAACTCGTCGCACCTCAAAGTGATTAAACTACTCATGTTCCCACAGTGGATCTCATCACAATACTCATCATGCATTAACTCGTCACCCTTAAAGGGTCTTATAGTCATGTGATTGTACTGTTCATAGCTCACAACACAATGCACACAACATCTCAATACACATGTACCTTACAATTCAACACAGACTCAATTTATCACTTACACACAATCTCAATTACAATTTTGTGATCCCAATATAACAATTTATCACGCTAATCTAGTAAATCTTGTCCAAAACACAAACGAATTATACAAAAATGATTCTCACAACATGGGGAGTAAAACCTCTCAAACAATTTCACAATACATATGAAAATTGTAGGTTTAAAAACACAAAAAACACCAAGAGTACTCAATTTTATCAACCAATTCACATTAGAACATCAATTGGTTCATCAAACACAACAATATCGTAATTATAATCGTAAAGGAAGAATTACAATATAGTAAACATCCCAAAATAAACCCCAATTTGATTCTCTAAGGATCTATATACATGTTCATTCTAACCTCAATTGCAAAAAACTCATCCCTTACCTCTAAGAGGGATAACATGTATAGTCTGACAATGATAGCAGCATCTTTAACAGTTCCATAAGATTCCTCAAGTTTTTCCTCTGGTTGCTTTGCTAGGGTTTCCAAGCATTAGAGAGAAGGAGAATAGATTGGAGCCTCCATTTCAATGTCTCTGTGCGAGAGTCATTTCTTTTACCATAGACATTATTTTAAAAATTCCAATGATGGCAATGTGTGAAAATGAGTTAAGAACCTGGTGTTCAAATTTCACAATGATCCATCGGTTAATGAGTTTGGGATCATAATTTTACTGGGATAGGTTTGAGTGTTTGCAGGAAAAGAGAGGGTTTTGGGAAAAGGAGAAGGGAAAACAAATTTAAAAGGAAGAGAAAGTGTAGAGATGTATCATAAATGCTAAAACTGACCTAACATGTTTATTTATAGTTAAGGTACTCTCAGTCTATTATTTACTCTATTTTTTATTTTATTTTATATAAAAAAATTATTTTACTCTTTATCAAATGAATAAATAAAACATCCATTTTATTTTCCTTCAAACCATTATTTTAATTAATAAAATTATTCCTGTAACATCCCATTTTTTGCATAAATAAAATTTTAGAGAATAATGATGTTTTATAATTAAATAAATAAAGAAAAATAGTTATAATAAAATAATGGTTTGAGAGAAAATAAAAGGATATTTTATTATTCATTTGATGGAGAATAAAATAGAGTTTCTTTTTTTATAAAATAATAAAAATAAATAAATAGAGTAAATAATAGGTCGTGAATATCCTAACTATAAATAGCAAAATGCTAGTTCAGTTTTCAGACTGACTCCTCCCTCAGCCGCCTCCTTCGCCTCTCAATTTCGTTTTCCCTTCTCAACCTCTCTTTTCCCGCAGACCACCAAACATGTCTCAGAAAAATGATGATCTCAGACTCATTCACCGTTTGATCGTCGTGAAATTAAAGCACCAGGTTCGCAACCCAATTACGAGAACTCTCACCGTTGGGAATTTCAAAATCATGTCTGAGATTAGAGGAAAACCCTTCTCATTGTAGCCTTTTATTTTCCCGCAGAAACCCAAAACTGTCTCGATAAAGTTACGATCCCGGATTCGTTAACCGTTGGATTCTAATCAATTTGGATATGTTGTTCAAAATTCAATTGCACACACTTTCACCGTTGGGATTTGCGAGATAATATTTGTGGAGGGAGAAAAATGAATCGCATGAAGACAGTACAAGTGGAGGCTTCAATCTCTTCTCCGTCTCTCTGACGTTTGGGAACTCTATCAAAGCAGTCGAAGGAAAAACTGGAGGAATCTCTAGAAACCGCTAGAGATGCCACTGTCGCTGTCAGAAGACACGTGAGTCCGCTTAAAGGTAAGGGATGAGTTATTCACAATTGGGGATTAGTGAGAACATGTGTAGGGATCCTTAGAGAACTAAATTTGGGTTTATTTTGGGATGTTTATTGAATTATAATTTTTCCTTTATGATTATAAATACAATATTGTTGTGTTTTACGTACCAATTGATGTTCTAATGAGAATTAATTAATAAACTTGAGTGTCCTTCATGTTTTTGCATTTTGACACATGATTTTGATATAATTGTGTGAAATTATTTGAAGGGTTTTATTGCCCATGTTGTGACAAATCTTTTGTATAAATTTTTATATTGAGATTATGAAATGATGATTCAAATTACGAGTATGTGATAAATTGAACCTGTGATAAATGGTGAAATAAATGTATATTGATGTGTGTATTGAGTTGTGAGCTATGAACTGTGCAATCACACAATTATAAAACCCTTTAAGGGTGACGGGTATTGTGATAGGATCCACTATGGGAACCCGACAAGTTAAAATGACTTTGAAAACAATTGAGTAAATGTGTGTATTGCATAGTTCATAGGTAAAGTGTATATGATTCATGTGGTGTGATAACATGTTAAATTGAGATTATACCATTGTGATTGGGATTAAGTGTATGTGATAAATTGAGTATGTATATGATTAAGATATATATGTGCATTGAGGTGTTGTGTTCATTGAGTTATGAACTATGAATTGTACAATCACACGACCATAAGTCCCTTTAAGGGCGATGAGTTAATGCTAAGTCCCTTTTAGGGCGACGAGTTAATGCTAAGTCCCTTTTAGGGTGACGAGTTGATGCTAAGTCCCTTTTTGGGCGACGAGTTAATGTTAAATCCCTTTAATGGCAACGAGTTAATGATAAGACCTTTAAAGGGCGACGAGTTAAAATTATTTTGAGAACAATTGAGGAGTTGTGTGTTTTGTACAGTTCATAGATAGAGTTTGTGTGCTAAAATGTTTTCTGGGTTGGACTTGAATCAGGAGGGAGAGGCCCTGACGGACTCTTCGGAGTGTAGGCCTTGGGGGTCACACGGTTTGAGTGCTCCTTTAAGCTTATGTTGATCCCATATGGTTGGAGCATTCTCGCAAAATACTGTGACCCTGACTGGTCTCCCTATGATATTACCTAGTGAGAGTGACTTGACTTGCTAGTGTGTGGTTTGTCTTGTCATGTACTCCTAGGCGCCCGACGAGGTTTTTCACTGACATGGTACCACATTGCATATAGGCTTGAGTCTTAGCATAACTATTGCATACACTTGCTAATTGTTTATTATGAAATTGATGTGTTATTATATCTTGATTGGAATGTGTGATTCTTGTATATTGTGATTGATGATTGAAAAGTAAATTTTGAATGACAAAGTGATGAAATAATGTGAGATATGCTAAGTAAATTGTATTTGGCTACTATATGTTGTCTTGTTTCTCTCTAGTAGTTAGGAATGTGATAACTCACTCCCGGTTTGCTATTTGTGTTTGGATCCTGTGATGATCTTGAACTTTGTGTTCGTGGGAGCAGATGAATAGATGGATGACAATGAAGAACCTCATGCTAGAATACACGAGAACACAATGCCCTGATAGGATGTGACATTAGGATATAGGTTCTATATTAATTGTATGAAGCTTAGACGGCCTTGTTTGAGCCGAGATGACTTTATTATTTATTTGGACAAGTTTGAATATGATGTAGAAGAAAGTGAATGTGAGCCTTTTACCCCTTTGAAAGACTTGTATTTAAAAATGTTTTAAAAATATTTTTAATTAATATTTGAATTTGTATTCCTTTGTTAGTATATATGTGAGGGGTAGAGGGTGTTACAATTCCTACTGATTTATTTAATTATAAAAATCTCATTATTTTTCAAAAATTCTATTTATTTTTAAATAAAACACCTTTTAATTTATTTTAAAAAAATGGGGTGTTACAACTGTCAAAATCAAGAACCCTTATTTCTTCACCTACCATAAGCTATTCTTTTATCTTCTTCATTTGTTTCATCTTCCTTGTCCTCGACATTTTTTACACCAACACTGTTGTCATCTCCGGTCATTTTCATCAAAATTAAGATGAACATCATGACTCATTTCTCTGTTATCATCCAAATTAACATTTGAATCTTCAAAAAATACATCCATATGCTTTAGACAAAAATACCAATCCTCTACTAAAAAATGGACATCATCGAAAAAAGCTAAAATTAGAAACAGTAGCACATGCACAATGCTATTCTCAAAATCACAAAACAAGAATGGAACATCTTATTCTACAATTGTTTTTTAAAAGCATCTAATGAAAATATACTTAAAAAACTATTCCCTATTATGCCATATGCTAATAAATAATTAACTATCATCAATTTACCATACACAGAAACAGAGACAAACAACCAAGTCCTTCATTCACAATTAACATAATGTACAAGGAAGGATGATGATTTTCTTCTTGTGTATGAGTTCATGCCAAAGGGAAGCTTGGAGAATCGTCTCTTCAACAATATGAATTGAAGACAATTGAAGTAATTCAAAGAAAACTCTTTCTCATGAAATTGAGATTAATTCATTTTATTTGTTGTGTTTTTGTGCAGGAAAACCACTTTCTTGGAACACTCGGCTTAAAATGGCTATCAGTGCAGCTCGGGGATTAGCTTTCTTACACAGCTCCAACAACCATGTCATATTCAGAGATTTCAAGCCCTTAAATATACTACTTGATGAGGTTAGTTATTTTTTGTTAGTTGATTTCTCACGATGGAAGAACTTTTTTTTGTCACTCTACTTTTTCCCTTATTTCAAGAGATAAGAGCTAACATAAATGTAGTACCGTGGTGGGATGATTAGACAGTTTATGAATTTGAATCTCATAATTTTTTTCCTAACTATACTCATATTGAAAAGGTATCTAAACTTGTCTGCTAATAGAATATCAATTGAAAAATGCAATGTCTTTGTTCTCATCTCTTTTTTAGGTGTTGTCGGTACTCGACCATTGGCTAGTTTGTTAGGAAAGTCAACTATATTCTATGATTCTTGTTATTATGAGAGTTAATTATATCCCATGATTCTTGCTTTAAATATGGTATCAGTTAGTCATATTAGAATGACTTAATTGTAGTAATAGATTGTTGAGTTATAGGAGCAGAATAATCTAAATAGAGATATGTATTTGTGTATATATTGCCTCTATGATTCAGAATGAATATACAACCAAATTATTTTCATCTTATCTTTCCATTTTTACATGGCATCAGAGCGGTAATGATATGCTCTTTCTCTTTTCCATTTTTTTTACCTTTCAAACATTTTTTTATTTCTAAACCATTAAGGCCAACGATGGAAACGAATTTGATTCCAATAGCTCTTACTCTCTTCACCATTTCGATCATCCTGGAATGGTTCTTGTTTCTAAATCTCTCGATGGCAACAATTATTCGACTTGGCGTCGAGCCACCACCATCTCATGGAATGCAAAATCTAAATTTTGTTTTGTTGATGGAACCCTCAAAGCACCATCTGCCAAAACCAAACCAGAAGACTATACAACATGGAAAAAAATGCAATGATATGGTTTTGTCATGGATTCTTAATTCATTGACCCCTGATATTACATATAGTCTTATTTTTTATGACACTGCTCATAAAGTTTGGAAAGATCTTCAAAATCATTTTTTTCAAAGCAACGCACCACGCATTTTCCAGATTGAGAGAGAAATTGCTTGCCTTACTCAAGATCAAATGATAGTTGCTACATACTATACAAAGTTAAAAAATTGTGGGATGAGTTAGGATCCTACAATGATGCTATTTGCACATGTGGAGCAAACAACAAAAGACGCAAGTTGATGCAATTTCTCATGGGGTTGAATGAATCTTATAGTGTTGTTTGTGGTCAACTCCTTTTGATGAATCCTCTACCTGATGTTTCACAAGCTTATTCTTCCATCATTCAAGAAGAAAAACAACGAAATTTGGGTACAAGAAGAGAGACTATTGAAGCTCCTGCCATGACTATCCAAAAGGAGGAACCAACAACACTCGCTATTCGACACAAATCTGTTCAGTCTTCTTGTCCCAATTCCAATAATCATAAACCACTGCATTGTTGCCACTATGATAGGGATCATCACACAAGGGATACATGTTGGAAGTTACATGGTTATCCACCAGGATAGTCCAAGCATACCACGAACTATCATTTCAAGTCCAATGGCAACAATCAATCTTCAACAAATAATGTCAAAGAAACCCCATCAGCACATGTTCAGCCCCTTATGAATGGATTGACTGAATTACAATTACAACAAATTTTGTCTATTATCCAGGGCAATGGAGCATCTCAATCAGCTGCTCCCAAGGCAAATAATGTCAATCTTTCTTAAGGTTTGTCCGCACCCAAGTTGATAATTGATAGTTGTGCAACAAATCACATAACTTCTTCTTTGTCTCTACTTGTCAACAATAAAGAAAACACTTCTTTGCCACCAATTGTTATGCCAAATAGAGATCAAGCTCCAATTATTTCTACTGGAAATTTACCTTTGAGTCCTATTATTTATATGAGGAATATACTCGGGGTACCATCTTGTAAGGTGGATTTGATGTCTGTGAGTCGAGTCATAAGAGAATTAAATTGTTCAGTAACTTTTTTCCCTCAATTATGTATTTTTCAGGATTTGATGACAGGGATGATGATTGGTTTGGGTGAACAATGAGATGGACTCTATTACTTGGTTTCAATGAATAAGACACACAAAGTAAATACCATCAAAGCTGCCTCCACTTCAAACACCTTAAGTATCTTGTGGCATCGACGTCTAGGACACTTATCCTCTTCTTGATTAAACTTTATGGCCAAAAACTTCCTTCATTTCCCTTCCAAGCAAAATAATGATTGTACTATTTGTGCTCCTGCAAAAAAAAAACTAGGCTTCCTTTTTCCACAAGTTCGATTTCCTTTGATAAACCTTTTGAATTAATACATTGTGATATTTGGGGGCCTTTCAAAGTTTCTTCCCTTTCTGGTGCAAAATATTTTTTGACTATTGTGGATGACTTTTCTCGTTTTACTTGGGTTTTTCTAATGCATCACAAAAGTGAGACAAAAAAATTTCTAACCAATTTTTTCGCTTATGTGAAAACCCAATTTAGTACTACAATAGCAAATATTCGGGTTGACAATGGAGGAGAGTTTTTCTCTATGCGAGATTTTTTTTCTCAACAAGGCACTAATTATCAACATTCTTGCATTTACACACCTCAACAAAATGGGGTGGTTGAGCGCAAACATAGACATATCCTTGAGTCAGCTTGAGCTCTTCGTTTTCAATCTCATCCCCCTTTACACTTTTGGGCAGAATGTGTCTCCGCTACTGTTCATATAATTAATAGGTTGCCCACACCTATACTTTCTCACCAAACTCCTTTTGAAAAACTTTATAAAAAAAATCCCTCTTATTCCCACCTTAGAGTCTTCAGATGTCTAGCTTATGCTACTAATGTTCATGTACCCCATAAGTTTGCTCCTCATGCCACAAAATGTGTTTTTATTGGTTATCTAGTTGGTCAGAAAGCTTACAAATTATATGATATTGAAACCAATAAAGTCTTCACCAGTTGTGATGTTATTTTCCCCGAAGATATTATTCCCTACGAATCCATTTCTCCTTCCCTAACTAAAATAGATTATGTCCTACCCATTGTTGTCTTAGATTCCTCACCCATTAGTCAACACATGCAAAATCTAACCCTGCCACTACTGCTTCTCTAACAACCCTTTTGTGTCGTTCTCAAAGAGCTCATGTTCCCCTTATAGCCTTGAGTGATTATGTTTGTGATAAAGTAAGTTCTCCCGAATCATTGTCATTCTCGTCATCTTTTCCAAGTAAAGGTACACGATATCATCTCTGCAATTTTATCTCATATGATTGTTACTCACCACAACATAGATCCTTTATTGCTATTATTACTAATGATGTTGAACCTACATGTTATGAACAAGCTGCTTCCTAATCTCATTGGAAAATAGAAATGCAATTTGAGTTGGCTACTTTAAAGGCCAATAATACTTACTTTCTCACACCTCTCCCTCCTGGAAAACAAGCTATTGGTTGTCGTTGGGTCTACAAAATCAAGCGCAAATCAAATGGTTCTCTTGCACAATATAAAGCATGGTTAGTAGCAAAAGGTTACACACAACTTGAAGGGATTGATTACCATAACACTTTTTCACCTACTACTAAAATGGTTACAATACGTTGTTTATTAGCTTTGGCAACTGCTCAAAATTAGTCACTTCATCAACTTGATGTCCACAATGCATTTCTTCACAGAGATCTTTCTGAAGAAATTTGTATGTCTCTTCCTCCTAGTTTTCAACGACAGGGGGAGAACCTTGTGTATCACCTCAAAAAAATCCTTATATGGGATCATTACAAGCCTCTCGCCAATGGTTTTCCAAGTTCTCTACAGCTATTCAAGGTGTTGGATTTATTCAATCAAAAGCAGATTATTCATTATTTACATGTAAGAAAGGCAAATCATTTATTGCCTTATTGATCTATGATGATGACATCCTCATAACTGGTAATGATCCCAATGCCATAATTGTTCTTAAAAAGTTTTTGCATAATCAATTTAGGATTAAATATTTGGGTGACTTGAAGTATTTTTTGGGCATGGAGGTTTCTCGGTCAAAGAAAGGTATATTCATTTCGTAAAGGAAATATGCTTTGGAAATTCTAAAAGATGGAGGGTGTTTGGGAGCTAAGCTTGTGAATTTTCCCATGGAGCAAAATGTAAAATTATCAGATGAAGGAGAATTGTTGAATGATCCATCCCCATATAGGCAACATGTAGGACGCCTAATTTATTTGACTGTTACTCGTTCGGATATCACCTACTCAGTGCACATACTGAGTAGATTCATGCATGCTCCTCGCAAACCTCATATGTAAGTTGTCATGTGAATATTGTGGTATCTAAAGAACAATCCAGGTCAAGGTTTATTTTTCTCTTTCCAAAATGATTTATCTTTACGTGCTTTTTGTGATTCGAATTGGGGAGGTTGTCCAATATCCAGAAAATCAACTACAGGGTATTGTGTTTTTTTTGGGATCCTCTCTAATTTGTTGGTGAACAAAAAGACAAAAGACAATTTCTCTATCATCAGCTGAAGCAGAATATAGAGTTATGACAGGCGCATGTTGTGAGTTGTCTTGGCTACGTTCATTGTTGAAGGATTTAGGGATATTGCACTCAAGGGCAGCACTGTTGTATTGTGACAACAAATAAGCTCTTCACATTGCGTCTAATCCGGTATTTCATGAAAGAACTCGACATATAGAGATAGATTGTCATGTTATTCGTGATAAAATTCAAGATGGTTCAATTATAACTGAGTATGTTCCTTTAGCAGAACATGTTGCCGATGTGTTCACTAAACCACTAGGGAAGGAATCCTTTCTTACAATGAAGCGCAAGTTGGGAGTTCTTGATATCCACTCTCCAACTTGAGGGAGAGTGTTAGGAAAGTCAACTATATTCTATGATTCTTGTTGTTATGAGAATTAATTGTATCCCATGATTCTTGCTTTAAATATGGTAACAGTTAGTCATATTAGAATGACTTGATTGTAGGAATAGATTGCTGACTTATAGGAGCAGAATCATCTAATTAGAGATATGTATTTGTGTATATATTACCTATGTGATTCTAAATGAATATACAACCAAATTATTTTCATCTCCTCTTTCGATTTTTACATAGTTGAAGCATGTTTCATGATGTTATGAATGCATAATATTTTTAAAGCATCAAAATTGATATTTATTTAATGCTAAATGTGTCAAATCATTTTAACAAGTGATTCTTTTGTTTCCCACAGAATTACAATGCAAAAATATCAGATTTTGGCTTGGCTAGATTAGAGTCTTTTGTGGGAAAATCACATGTAACTACCAGGATCACATGTAACTACCAGGATCATGGGCACGTCTGGTTATACTGCTCCAGAATACAGAGCAAGAGGTAATTTTATATGCGCATAATTGACAATTTGTGTAGCTTTTGACTTCATTAATGACTCACAAGGAAAAATGTCAGCCAACATTACATGCTATGCCAAGTAAGAAGGACATGGAAACAAAATAAAGGACAAACAAAATGTTTTGTTTTGCTTGAATAAATATTTTTCATCTTCATTTCGTGTTTTCACAATTAACTTAAGATTTGTTATATATATTGGGAAAACTCCTGCTCATGGATTTCAAATTAATTCATTTTGTGTATTTCTAAGCAGGAAATCCTAATATAGAACCATTTTCTTGGAACACCCCACGTACTTAAATGTTGTATGATTCCTTTTTTTTTTAATCAGCAAAATATATATATATATATATATATATATATATATATATATATATATATATATATATATATATATATATAAAGAAAAAAGATACCAGAAGTACCAATGTTTACTACAAAAAGTTCCCATATAGGCTTCCCAGCAGCCCCAGGCAGGTTACAAAGTATTTACGAAAATAAGTTAGATAAATAAAAAGTGACCAAGCTGAGCAACACCATATATCAGAAGCCTATCACACCACATATGATCCCCTACTTGATACCGTTTTCTGCACTCACCCTGCAATTACAAACGTAAATTCCAAGGTTTTGGATATTGATGATGGTTGCGTTGTGATTTCGTCACGTATGTTGATATTGTGGCAAATCGCAGACAAATGTGTCCAATGCTGTCTCAACTATGGTCACAGACACTTATAAAACCTTGATGTTGCAGCTCAACTCACGGTCACGGACCATTTCTTAAAACCTTGATAAATTCCATAGTGGTGTTTTCAAAATAAGAACCCACATATGAATGGCTTAGGCCAAAAACCCGATATACTTCCCACCCCTACATAAAGAGCATGATGCCTCCAATGATGAAAGCAGACCACAACCCCCCTGCATTGTTGTACTACTTGCTGAATTCCCATCCTTGAAGCTCTGTCTTTTTTTATGACAACATGTCGCATGTGAGCACGCCAAACCACTCCCATGATATTATGTGAAATATCTTATCCCAACCAACCTTGTAGACAAGCCGCAGGACTAGAAGACCATTGAACAAAGGAGAAATTAAAGGCTGAGTGCAAGTTATGAAGCCAAGACCAAATCCTATATGGTTCTTGAATTCAAAAATTTGCATAGGAAACAGTTAAAACAAGATTGGTGTTGTTTTCACTAATTCTGAAAGTAGGAAACAAAGTGAAAAGAAGACAACATTTTGACATTTTTTGTAATTATCAATAAAAACAGGAAATGAAAATAGACAAAGTTTTCTTAAACCAAACAGGCCTTAATGCAACACTACAACAGTCAATGCTTTGTCACTACTAAAAAAAGTGTTTTTTACGACACCAAATTTACGTCGGTTGTGCATGGACTTATATATGTAGGATGCATGTCATTTGATGCTATTGTTCAGATTTCATTCCTAGTATCGTGTAATTAGGATACATTTGATTAGATATGATCTTCGTACTTCCTGGTTTTGTGTTTGGTGCATCAACTTCAGCTTACCAGGTTCATGTGTCTCTTTCTCAATTTTTCAATTTCTCTTGTGCATCAACTTGACAAGGATTGTGTTTTGACTAAGCAAGCTCTACCTGCTGATCTTGTTAAAAGGTAATCCTTATCTTACAAGTTAAAAAAATGCTCCTAAGGCAAAAAAAAAAGTGTCTATGATTCCTAGTGGTAATTGAAATGCTTGTAAGAATTCATAGTGGTAAAAATCTGATTCTGTATAAACATTTAGATTTGAAATGTATACCAGGAATCTTAATTCCATTTATTTACTTGTAAGATGAATTTTATTTGTATGTCAGTAAGGATACATTTGAAATCTATTTCTGCAATACTGTATAATCTATTTCTATAATTAATGGTCCAATATTTTCACACATGTCATATGTACATAAATGATTTTATAAATATTGAAAATCATGATTATGCTTTTGGTTGGCATAATGTGCGTCTTATTTAATTTATAGGTACCAGAGACCAACGTAAAAAAAATGCATCAAAAATCAAAAAAAAAAATTAGACATACAAAGACGGTTCCCACAAACCTCATAAAATGACAACATAATGTAGACATACAAAGACGGTTACCATAACCGTCATAAAATGGTAACACATACAAAGATGTTTCCCGTAAAACGTCTTAGTATGCAGTCTTGACATGTCATCTACGACGGTTCCTTATAACCGTCGTAAAATTATGTTCATACAAAGACGGTCATAAAAATCGTCTTAAAATGTAAATTATGATTGTTAGAATCTAAGACGGTTCTTCTATAACCGTCGTAGACAATGTGCACCTACTAAGATGGTCCTCGTAACCGTCTTAATATCCCAAAATTATCTGTAGACTTTAAGACGGTTATTTATCAAACATTGTAATTTTTTAGCACATATTAAGACGGTTATTCTTAATCGTCGTAGTATTCAGAACTTACAACGACGGTTCTCATAACCGTTGTAAAATGACTGATACATTTTACGACATTAACTTTAACGACGGTTGGAAACCGTCGTGACATGGACAAAAGAACCGACTTAAAATCCAATATTTCTAGGAGTGTGTGGAAGATGAAGTTGGGGGAAGACAAACTAAAATAAAGAATAGTATAGTGTTTGCTTATCAATATTTTAGCAGGCCACTTGTATGTGAAGTGTGATGTTTATGGGTTTGGTGTAGTGCTACTTGAAATACTGACAGGTATTCGGGCACGTGACACACATTGGTGATCAGGGATGAGTCTCTTGCTTAAATGTATCAAGCCTCATCTTTATTCCATAGAAAATTTCAAAACCATAATGGATGCTAGGACAAATGGGTCAATATTCACTCAAGGTAGCATGCAAAGCAGCAAAACTTATTCAAAAATGCATAAAATCTGTCCCTGGAAAACGTGCTTCTATGAAAGATGTAGTTGAGGCACTAGAAGCCATTGAAGCTATTTAAAACCCGCAATTCGCAGCATACATTTTGTCAACCTCCTCGGCAGGTTCGTAAGAATAAATAAATTTATATGAAAAAAAAACTCTAGAAATTGAGATTGGTTATTTATAGTAACGTGGTCCATTAATTGAATGGGTTGTTGTATCAGTCATTTAATAAATGTGATTTTTTTCTTTTGCTAGTTGGAGGGGGGAATTTCACAAGCCTTTTAACATGTATGATTTCCTTTTTGAATTATTCACATTTTTATAGTAGAAAAACATTTTGTACTAGAACATAATTTAGATGATAATATGTCACTTTTTTTAGACTCTTTTTAATTTTCAACAATGAAAAATTGATTGGGCCAGGTATATCGTGTATAATTAAGAGTAATGATAGATCAACAAAATTATATGTCATATACTTTATAAAGCTTGCTATTTTTTATTAATTTTTTCTTATCACATTATATTGTATTACTTATTATTTTTATACTTATATATGGTATCGTCTATTTTTTTTTCTTTCTATTGAGATTATGTTTAGCTATTCTACTAAAATATGCTAAAGCTACATTTCCTTGTATCAACATGAAACTGTAGGTGAGTATATCTCTTATTTCAAAACACAATACAATATGACTTAGTGCTTAAGCTATCTTGTTTGTTGCTTCAATATCTTTTTGCATGACAGTTGATGCAATAGGTAAATCTATATAGTCGACTTTGTTAACTTGAAGGATGAAAATGCTAGAATCAGCCAATTCATCCAACAGATCATCTAGTAAAGGAATTGGGAACTTGTTCTTAACTGTATGCTTGTTAAGATCCTTGTAATCCACACACAACCTCCATGATCCATCCTTTTTACCCACCAAAACTATTGGCCTTGCAAAGGGACTACTACTGTTTTGAATTATACCAGTCGCCAAGTATTCCTGTACCAACTTATCAATCGCATTTTTCTGTTGTTTAGCATATGACACCCTCTACCCCAACATACATATAAATAAATAAAACATATAAAATAATTTTTGCAACAAATACAAAGGTTCACATTCATTTCACTATTATCAAATAAAGACTTATTAAAAACATATTCGGCTCAAAACAAGGCCGTCAAAGTTTACAAAAAATGTTTTGTTAAATCAACGAGGTAAAATAAAATAAAATAACATCAAACAATTAAAATAAAAAACTCATCACCAATGTCACATCCTATCAGAGCATTGTGTTCCAACGTCCTCTAACACGAGGTTCTTTAAAGTACATACACCTAGTCATCTGCTCCCATGAACACAAAGTTCGAGATCATCACAGGATCCAAACACAAATAGCACACAGGGAGTGAGTTATCTACAAAAAAGTTACAAAAAAATAAATAAGACGTAATCAAAATAAATTATGAAAATATTTATAACATAACTCAACTTAATACAACCCACGTCACTTCACTTTATCTTTAAAATTCATTTTCAATCACTAATCACATTACACATGAATCACACACTCGAGTCAAGACGCAATAGCACTCATCAATTTCATAATAAACAATTAGCAAGCGTTATGCAATAATTATACTAAGACTTAAGCCTACATGCAATGGGTATGTCAGGTCACTCTCATTAAGTAAAATCATAAGGTGACCACTCAAGGTCACTTTGTTTTGCGAGAATGCTCCAACCATATGAGATCAACATAGGCTTAAATGAACACTAAAACCGAGCGTTTTTACCCCCGAGGCCTAGACTCAGAAGAATGCGTTAGGGCCTCACCTTTCTGATTCAGGTCCAACCCCTAAAACAATTTTTGCAAGCAGACACTGCTCATGAATTATACAATACCCATGACCTCACACTCGTGTTTCAAACATGTTTAACACATTATGCTACAATTTAACATTGGTTCCTAACTAGGAACCTACACTTTCTTTTTAACACTGTGCATAAACACTTTTCTCAATATAACCACTGGTCAGATTATTGTATAATTAACATCTCACAACACAATTATTGTCACATCTTGTGTCAAACACACACACACACACACACACACACACTTATTCACAACCAAATATCATGCCCACAATTTAACATCTCATAATGTCACAATCCATCATCATAGGTTTACATGTATCTTACAAATTAACTCATGTTCAACTTTGTACTTATACTCGATTTCAACAATAATATTATAAGCAGACATTGCTAATGAATTATACAATACTCACGACCTCACACTCATGTTTCAAACACATTTAACACATTGTGCTACAATTTAACACTGGTTCTTAACTAGGAACCTACATTTTCTCTTTAACACTGCGGATAAACATTTTTCTCAAAATAAATACTAGTCGGGCTATTGTATAATTCACAGCTCACAACACAAGTAATGTCACATCAAGTGTTAACCACACACTTATTCACAACTAAAACTCATGTTCACAACTTCACATCTCATTATGTCACAATCAACTATCTTATGTTTAAGTGTATCTCGTAATTTAACACATTCAACTTTACATTTATACTCAATCTCCATAAAAATATTATAATGTCAAAGTAATATATTACTCTACAATTCATCATATATTCAATTTATCCCTTATATACAATTTCAATCATAATTTCATAATCCCAATATAACTATTTATTACACTAATCTTATTCAAAACACAAACAAATTATACAAAAATATTTCTCAATCCACAGGGAGTAAAACCCCTTAAACAATTTCACATAATCATACAAGAAGAATTTCAATACAATAAACATCCTAAAATAAACTCAAATTTGATCCTTTAAGAATCCCTACACATGTTCATTCTAACCCAAATTGTGATAAACTCATCCCTTACCTCTAAGCGGGCTCACGTATGTATTCTGACACTGATAATGGAATCTATAATAGTTTCCTAAGATTCCTCAAGCTTTTTCTCTGATTGTTCTGATAGGGTTTCTAAGCGTTAGAGAGAGGAGAAGGGAATGAAGCCTCTATTCCACTATTTACGTGCGATGAGTATTTCTCTCTTCAAAGACATTATTTTTCAGATCCCAATGGTGAAGATGTGAGAAAATGAATCTGGAACCATGTACCAAAATTTCATGACAATCCAACGGTTGAGGAGTCTGGAATCATAGTTTTACTAAGAAAGTTTTGGGTTTCTACGGGGAAAGAAAAAGCTACAATGCAAAGCCTATTTCTCTCAGCTTTGACATGTTTTCATAATTCCCAATGGTGATAATGTTTGGAAATGAGTTCTAAACCTGGTTCTCAAATTTCACCACGATCCAACGGTGAATGAGTCTAATATCGTTATTTTTCTGGGATAGGTTTGGTGGTATGCGAGAAAAAGAGGGGGTTTTGGGAGGAGGAGAAGAGAAAACGAACTTGAGAGGAAGAGAAGGCGTATGAAGTATCGTCAGTCTGAAAACCTAAGATGTCTTTATTTATAGTTAGGGTACTCCCAACCTATTATTTACTCTATTTTTTATTTATTTTTCATTTTATAAACAAATATTCTATTTTATTTCCTATCAAATGAATAAATAAAATATCATTTTTATTTTCCTTCAAATCATTGTTTTAATAAATTTATTTCTCCTTATTTATTTATTTATAAAAATCTCAGTATTTTTCTAAAACTCTATTTACTTTTAAATAAAATTTATTTTAATCTATATATGAAAAAATGGGATGTTACATATCATACCTGTATCTCTTACTGATAGGACCAACACCTGGAACTAGTGGAATCTGATAGTCATAACCAAGTCTGCTAGGAGGTAACCCACTAGCTTGAGTAGTTAGTGAGTTCAGAAGACCCCTTTGTCCATCACATACTTGCAAAATTGACAAATGAACACCAGTTGACATAGCCTTCCCCAATTGTTGTTTCGTAACTATTTTCAACCCAGTAGAGGCCCCTCTCAACACATGCCTCCTTCCCTTAACATATAACTCCATCTGTAACTTATTAAAATTCCATACAATATCACCCAAGGAAACCAACCACTCCACTCCTAAGACCAAATCGCAGCATCCCAATGGAATGAGTAACATATCAGAAGTGAATTTGGTTTGCTGAATTGTCCATTGGAATCCTCTAACGACTGCAGATACGTTTAACTTTGTGCCATCAGCAACCACCACACTCGGGGAATCAAAAGCATCAATTTTGCAACCCAATCTCTTGGCCACCTCAATGTCCAGAAAATTATGGGTACTCCTATTGTGAATCAACACATGGAGAGGCTTCTTTTGGTAGTAGCCCGACACACGCATGGTGTGGAAATTGGCAATTCCAGTGAGGGCATGGACAAAAATTTAAGGATCTGTAGAGCTAGATCCCATTGAGTTCTCAAGCAACACCTCTTCCTCCACATCCTCCTGTAAATCATCCACTTCCATCACATGCAGCTATAGTGTTTCATGACTCAATCCATGCTTAGGCGTAAAGGGTTCATCATAGAAATAACATAACCCTTTGCCCTTCTATCACTCATATACACATGGGTTAAAGTTTTAGAGGCTTGTTGTTTTGTTTTGAGGGTATCCTGTGTCTTGGAAATAATCTTAGGAGGTGTAGGCAACAATGGTGGCTTAGAAGAAGCCTCAGGTTTAAACTGCTTAGTCCAAGATTTTGTAACAGAACCATGCACAGTTGTTGCCTCATGCATTTTTGCTAATGTGAAGGCACATCGGACAGAATTTGGTTGAAACATTCGAACAAGCATCTAGACTTCTTGTTTAAGCCCCCCAAAAAGAAACTCAGCCTATGCTCCTCACTCAGATCTAAACGACTACAATAGCATCAAAAGCTTCATGGTACTCCACTACTGATCCTTTCTGCTTCAATTGCATCAATTCGGCCATAGGATCATTACATACTTCGCCAAACCTTTCAATTAAAATTCTTGTATATTCTGGCCAAGGTGGTAAGTTTTGCAATCCTACAGATTTCACATATGATCTATGCCATTGAAGGGCTTTCCCATTGAATTAACCATTGTTTAAACTCCTCAAGTGTTATCAATAGAAAAGAACGTATCACATTGAATTAACCATTGTTTAACATCATCACTAGAAAAACGTGGGAAATCAATTCTAGCTAGACGTGTTCCGTGAGAATAAGAAGATCTCTCACCTCAAATTGGGTTTCCCCCCGTTGGAGAATGATTCGCGCCACTACTATTGTTGTGTAGAAGGTCCTACATTTGTTGCGACTTCGACAAGGCTAATGACTGCGTTAGGGAATTGTGAAGAGTTTATTGCATCGTGGCTGCCATCTCCATGAATCTTTCATCAATCTTGGAATTGAGACGATTTTCCACATGATCTTCAATTTCACGATCGAGAACACGATTCCGTGTAGCGTCTGCCATGGCTGGTCACGCTTGGAAGGTTACAGGCTGATACCACTTGTTAAGGTAACTCTAGGAGAAGACTCGAAGAATTACAGAGAAGAGTAGGGAAGCTAATGAAGGAATGACATCCGAATCTTAATTGAAAGGAAATGGAGATACTAGAGTGTTCTTTACAAAGTTTCTAATAAAAAAACTGAATCAAAGAGGGTCAACCTCTATTTATGGGTAACTACCCCTCTAAGTGTCTAGCAGCTTCCTAGTTGGAAAAATATGTTATTCTAACTACCCTTAACTAATTACAATTGAGTCTTGAGGTCATTGGAGTACCAGAGCCTGAAGGTCTCATTGTTCGCGTCCTCCACCCAACTTCATTCTAAATTGCTTGTCTTGTGCAAAATTAAGTTTTAAAAATGAGTGTCTAAAGAACCTCAACATCGATTTCTAAAAAATATAGCAAGTTTAAAAAACAGATTTTGAAATAAGAATTTTAATATCAATTTTTTAAAAATTGATGTTAGATGACTATTTTTATCATTAGTTTTTTAAGTCCAATGTTAAGATTTTTATTTCAATATCATTTTTTTAAAATTAATATTAAGGATGACATTATATATAAAAATGTTTGCATATTTAATAACATCAGTTTTTTTTAAATGGATTTTAATTAGGCCATGTCGAATCCTATTTTTCTAGTAATGTGGATTCAACAAATTATCTTTCTAATATATATATATATATATTATTGGACAGAAAGTCAGACAAAGAATGTAATCTTGGGTTACATTTTTGCCTTGTGAATCATTAATAAAGTCAAAACATACATGTAAAGTTATTTTAATTGTCTTATGTGATATAATTAGCTATTGCCACGTATTATGGAACAGGATAACCATATGTGCCCATGACCCTGGTACTTATATGTGATTTTCCCTCAGGCCCCTATTAGCCAAGCCAAAATATGAGATTTTGGCATTGTAATTCTGTAGGAAACAAAAGAATCAGTTGTCAAAATGATCGGACATATTTAGCATTAAATAAATATCAATTTTGATGCTTTGAAAATATTATGCATTCATGACATTATCTAAGATACTTCAACACTAGTCAATGGTCCGGTACTGACAACACCTAAAAAAGAGACAAGGAGAACAAAAACATTGCACATTGCAGCTGAGATTCCATTAACAGACTACTATAAGTTTTGATACCTTTTCAATATGAGTATTAGTTAGTAAAATAAATGACGAGATTCAAATTCATAACTGTCTATTCATCCAAACAGGGTACTATATTTGCTTTAGCTTCCATCTCTTGAAGTGAGGGAAAAGGTAAACTAAAAATAAAAAACTTCTTCGATCGTAAATCAACTAACAGAAAATAACTAACCCCATCAAGTAGTTATTTGAGGCCTTGAAATCTCTGCAAGAAAGCCAATCCCCTAGATGCACCGATAACTATGTTAAGCCGGGTGTCCCAAGGAAGTGGTTCAAAGTTAGGATTTCCTGCTCAGAAACACAACAAAGAAAACGAATTAATCTCAAATTAATGAAAAAAGATTTTTCTTTAAATCATTTTAATTGGCTTCAATTCATACTGTCAAAGAGATGATTCTCCAAGCTCCCCATTGGCGTGAACTCATGCACAAGAAAAAAATCATCATCCTCCCAACAGTAACCCAATAACTTGACCAGGTTGGGGTGAGAAAGCCTTCCTAAAAAGTTTAGTTCTGACTGTATTTTTGCAATCAGCAAAAAATCATGTTAAGCTAGACTGAATTTGTGCAAAAAATAGGATCTATGACATGGAAGGTACTCTAATTGTGTTGAAATGCAATATTTATGACAAGTAAAATCACAAAATGATAGAATGATAAACATTTAGCCAAAGAATTCCTAGTTATGCTTTTGTATGTCCTTTAGAACAGGACAGGATCTTCTAATTTTACCAAGAAAAGATTGTATTAAATTTAACTTACTTCAATTGAAAGTTGAAAGTGTTTTACCGTGCATTACAATTTCAAAATAAAAGTAAGAAAGAAGTAAATGAAAGAGATGAAATTAGAGTAACCTGCCACTCTTGAAAACCTTCATGCTTAAAGAGTTAAACTTTGTTATGGCAACGACCATTCTAGAACCTGCTTTGGCAGGAGCGAGGGTGTCCTCATCCAACCATTCCTTCTAAACTCTGACAAGACCACCTTTACTGACCACTGTGTCAGGCCTGAAATTGTTTGCGGCAGATTTCAGCTCCTAGAAATCGAACACCTTTAAGTTTGGCCATTTCAGAATCTAGCCATCAAGTGGAGGAAGAGGAAGAGGAAGGGGACGAAGACGAACATGACGAAGAAGATGATGAATAGATACTTCGTCGTCCATGCTTCCACTTGCAATCTCCAAAAACTGACTCTTTTCGGTGCCACGTTTTTGCTATCATCACTTGCTGAACCTGAAACTGAACCGAACCCGTCATGGGAAAATTTGAATTGGTGAATATAGAAAGGGTGAGGAAAAGTAGAAGACTTGCCTGAATAGTGAGGACCCGAGCCAGAGGAGAAGCAAACACCCATGCCAGGAAGCGCTATTTTCCGTCGGCACTTGACCAACGAAATTGACCGCGAAAAATGGGTGTTGGATTGTTGGTACCGGTTATTGGTTAAACTTAAATAAATAAATAAAAATTAGATAAAAATTTGGGTAAATCCCCATTTAGATTGAAAATTCAAATTTAGTATCCAAATATGTAAAAAGTGTGACGGATCATCTATAATGAAATCATCGAAGATTTTATCTTTTCGAGCTTTATCTGTAATTCACTATAGACTCGAGAAACAAAGAGAAAATGTTTACAAATTAGATATCTAACAACAAGGAGAAGGGAAAGGATTGAATAGAAAAACTCATTTTGGGTGTGTTAATATTAATAGTAACTCATTATTTCGAAGAATAATTTCTTCGAACAGGAGAAGATTATGTAAACAATTATCTGGAATCTCACTTATCAGATTCCATATCTCACTTATCAGATTCTATTGTGGAAGATACAATGAAATCTGATCAATTTATCATAATATATTTGACTCATGCATAATATCATGAAAAAGATTAATCTTTTTTTTAAGGTCAATATTAATTGTTAATTTGTTAATTTTTATTGGTGGGAGGAATTCGAACTATTAACCTCTTTTTCCTTCTTTCTTCCATAACCAAATCAATCTTATAATTTCTCTTCTATATATGACTAATTGTCACTTTTTTGCACTATTTATCATGGCCTTACACTTTTTGAGAATCAATTGATTATTTATTCTAAAAAATTAGATAAATAAATGTTTGTAGTAAAGTTGCACGAAAAAAAATTTGCATATCAATGCAAAAATTTAGCGAGAGAAAGAAAAGATACACACTAGTATTGTTCTGATAAAGACAATGGCCACATTAAATTGTTTTTCACAATGAAACTCTTTTTGTGAAGAAGAAAAAGATCAAATAATAAAGAATAATAAATATTAATTATTCAATTTTAATATGGATGGTTAAAATTAAAATACAAACGTTAGGTAAGATTTTAATGATTAAATAATATTAAATTTTGATTATTCATATATAAATGTGAGTTTTCTATCTATTTCTCATATTATATTATATTATATTATATTATATATATAACTAGTATTTTGGTCAATATATAACAAGTGTTTATTTTATATAACTAGAATTTATAAAAGGAGCATTCCAAAATGATGAAACGAAACATAAAAAAATAAAAAAAGGTAGAAAAACAAAATGGTCTATATTTTTTCATTTGATGTCTAATTTTATTAACAGCAAATTATGTTTTTTATCTTTTAATTTTTTCAAATTTATGATTTTTTCCTTATATTTTTTGGCGACTAATCTTAGTCTTCAGACTTTTATTTTGTCCAATATTATAGTCATTTTGGTCTGTTAAGTAATGATGTGTTCTTAATTTATAATATTATTTTATTTTATTATCAATTTTTGTTGTTAGTTTGTTATGGAAGTGATGAAGAACAAGCAAGAACAGCAGATGCAGCAGACCAGAAATGTCATACACCCCAAATTGCAGCAGAATTGAAAGAGAAAGAGAATGAGAAAGAACGCACACAGGATTACGTGGTTCACCTTGAGAAAGGTTACATCCACGGGAGGGAAAAACAGAAAGCTTTTATTATGGTTGCAGTATACAAGTGGAAGCTTTTTTTATAAAAAAATACAGGACATCCTTGCCTTATATAGGCAGAGGACAAAACAGAAAAAAGAAAAAATTAATAGAATAATCTTCCATATGGATTTAGGTCACAGCCCAACAATTCACCACCTTGAACTAACATCCATATAGGACACAAACTGCTCCCTTCAAACACTCATGATCTTAACCCCAACAATCAACATTGAGCAAGCTTAAGCAGTGATCAAACTTGCTCTTTGGAACTAGCTTTGTGAACATATCAGCAGGATTGTGCAGAGTGCTGATCTTATGAACTTTCATTCTTCTTTCTGACTGAATGAAGTGGTATCTAACATCTATATGCTTGGTTCTATCATGATGAACCTGATCCTTGGCCAAGCATATAGCACTAAGGCTGTCACAGTAGATGTTAGCATATTCTTGATTAATTCCGAGATCATTTATCAGACCTCGCAGCCAAATTCCTTCCTTTGCAGCTTCAGTAAGAGCCATATATTCAGCCTCAGTAGTTGAGAGGGCAACAGAAGGTTGGAGTGTTGCCTTCCAACTCACCAAGCAGCCACCAAGGGTGTAAGCATACCCTGTTAATGACCTTCTCTTGACAAGATCAGCAGCAAAATCTGCATCAGAATAGCCAGTGAGACAACAATCTGAGTGAGATCCATAGATCAAACCTACATCTACAGTTCCTTTTAGATATCTGAAAATTCTCTTCACAACCTTCCAATGTTCCTTCTGAGGTTGGTTTAAGAACCTACTAACCATGCTAACAGCATAAGCAAGGTCAGGTCTGGTGCAGACCATGGCATACATGAGACTGCCAACAGCACTTGAGTATGGAACCTTTGACATGTAGTCCTGATCAACTTGAGCTTGAACCTTTATCACAGCAGACAACTTCTCTTTTTCTGAAAGGGGAGTGCTGATAGGTTTAGAGTCAGCCATTCCAAACCTCACAAGTATCTTCTGAATGTAATCCTTTTGAGACAAAAATATCCTTTTTTTGAGTTCTGTCCCTATAGATTTCCATTCCTAAGATTTTCTTCGCCGCCCCTAGATCTTTCATATCAAATTTACCATTAAGGAGAATCTTCAGATTTTGTATATCGCACATGCTTTTTGCTGCAATAAGCATGTCATCTACATAGAGTAGAAAATAAATCATTGATCCATCCTCCACCTTGTTGTGATAAACACAGCAGTCATAGAGACTTCTCTTGAATCCTTGGCTGGTGATAAACCTATCAAACCTCATGTACCATTGCCTTGGAGATTGTTTCAACCATACAAGGACCTCTGTAGTTGACAAACATACCTTTCTTTTCCTTGAACTTCAAAACCTTCAGGCTGTTTCATTAGAATATTTTCTTCCAATCTTCCATGGAGAAAAGCAGTCTTGACATCAAGTTGTTCAAGTTCCAGATCTTGGTTTGCCACTATAGCAAGCAAAACCCTGATGGATGTATGTCTAACCACAGGAGAAAAAATTTCGTTGAAATATACTCCTTCTTTCTGGCTGAATCCCTTGGCAACTAACCTAGCCTTGTATCTTATCCCTTCCTTTTCTGAAAGACCAGGTTTCCTCTTGTATATCCATTTGCAGCCTACCACATGTCTTCCTTTAGGTAGTTCAACAAGTTTCCAGGTCTGATTCTTATATAAAGATTCCGTTTCCTCTTTCATAGCTAACAACCAATTTTCAGCTTCAGGATGATTGATAGCTTCTTGGTAAGTGGCTGGTTCATTTGAATCTATGTCTTTAGCTGCATGTAATGCATAGGCAGCCATGTCTTCAAAACCATATCTTTCAGGAGGTTTAGTGACCCTTTTTGGTCTCTGATTGATTTCAGAATTGAGTTGTGGAGGATCAGGTTTAACAGCCAAATGTGACTCATTTGCACTGAAATCTTCTAATTTCTCACCTTCTTGAAGAACCTCAGGAGATGTTTCGGAATGACCCCCTTTTTCTGAGTCTTTGGTTGTAGATTCTACATCCTTTTCTTGAGGAGAGTGGCAACTCTGTGTTCCAGCAATTGGAACCTCAAGCTTGGGATGAAACATATGTGATTCATCAAAAATTACATCTCTGCTGAGTAGAACTTTCTTTTCGGATGGTGACCAGATCCTATAGCCTTTCACCCCATCACCATAACCCATGAACATACCCTTTCTTGATCTAGGTACCAGCTTTCCTTCATTGACATGATAATAAGCATTGCAGCCAAATACTCTTAGGTTTGAGTAGTTTGCTGTTTTGCCATTCCAAATTTCAATAGGAGTTTTAAGTCCTATAGCAGTAGAGGGTGTTCTATTGATTAGAAAACAAGCTGTATTGATAGCTTCTCCCTAAAAACTTCTGTTGAGATCAGCATTAGACAATAGACATCTTGTTCTTTCTAGGAGTGTTCTGTTCATTTTTTCAGCAACTCCATTTTGCTGAGGAGTGTTCCTAACAGTAAGCTGTCTAGCAATCCCTTCATCTCTGCAGAATTTGTTAAATTTTGTTGAGCAAAACTCCAAGCCATTGTCAGTTCTAAATCTTTTAACTTTCCTTTCAGTTTGTTTTTCAATCAGTGCCTTCCATTCTTTGAAGCATTTGAAAGCTTGACTCTTTTGACTCATGATGTAGATCCATGTCATCCTTGAGTAGTCATCAATTATGGACAGAAAATACCTTCCACCACCTAGAGAAGGTACTCTTGCAAGCCCCAACGGTCAGCATGAATGTAGTCAAGAGTTCCTTTGGTGGTGTGAATTGCTTTAGGAAATGTAATCCTTTGTTGCTTGCCGAAAACACAATGCTCACAGAATTTCAGTTAATCCAGTTTCTGATTTCCCAACAGCTACTATTTTTGAAGTATCATCATACCTTTTTCACTCATATGACCTAGCCTCATGTGCCACAATTGAGTTAAGTCAAGTATGCTCTTATTGGAACTTGATGCAACAACTACTAGACCATCATCAATACATGTTGTACCTTGAAGTATATAGAGAGTACCCCTCTTTATACCCTTCATCACCATTGTAGAGCCTTTCTGAATTTTCATGACCCCATTTTCAGTGCTGCATTTGAACCCCTTTCCATCCATAATACCTATGGAGATTAGGTTCTTCTTCAGCTCTGGAACATGCCTAACTTCAGTGAGTGTTCAGATAATTCCATCATGCATCTTGATTTTTATTGTGCCAATTCCAATTGTCTTGCATGAGACATCATTTCCCATGAAGACATTTCCATCTGATTTCTCTTCATAGGTGTTGAACCAGGTTTTGTTAGGACACATATGAAAGGAACAACCAGAGTCTAATATCCACTGATTTTAAGAATGTTGGGGATGATCAGCAATTGAGAGAACAAGCTCATTTTCAGATGTGGAACCTTCCTTGGCAACAGCAGCAGATGGTTTGCCTTTTTTCTTGGGACAATCTTTCTTCAAATGACCTGGCTCCTTGCAGTAGTTACAGATATCCTTTGGATTGGCATAAGTCTTCTTCTTTCCTTTAAACACCTTTTTCTTGATGTTCTTGTTAGAGTTAGAGGCAACAAGACCAGATCCATTTGATTCTTCAGAATTTCCAGGTGCTTTAGATCGAAGTTCCCTTGAGTATAAGCTGGATTTCACCTCCTCCATGGTGACACATTCCTTACCAACACTAAGAGAATTGACAAAGCTTTCATATGATGGTGGTAGAGAGGCTAACAGAATCATGGCAGCATCTTCATCCTCTATCTTAACATCTATATCTCTTAATTCCATCAAAATAGAATTCAATTCATCAAGATGATCTTTAAGAGATGTACCTTCTTTCATGTGTAAACCAAATAGACGCCTCTTCAAGAAGAGTTTGTTGCAAATTGACTTAGCCATATACAACTTTTCCAACTTAAGCCATAATCCACTTGCAGTTTCTTCATTTGCAACTTCATATAAAACTTCATCAGACAAGGAAAGCAAGATTAGTGAGTAAGCCTTTTCTTCTTGTTCTGCAAGTTCTTCAGTCTTTGAAATAGAGGCCTTTTCTTTTGATTCAGAAGCCACTTCTTTCTTCACAGATGCAGAAGCAACAGGAGCCCACACACGTTGTTCCTTCAACAAAGCACACATCTTGATGCGCCACAGATTGAAGTTGTTCTTTCCATTGAATTTCTCAATCCTGATTGTGTTTGACATGATTTCTTGAATGTTCTTGATCACAAAGAAGCAGCGAAAACCAGAAACAAGACTCCTACAGCTTGACCTTTGTATTCAGACGAGAATCTTGAATTCCCTTGATCACAACTAGAGCTCTTGATACCAGTTTGTTATGGAAGTGATGAAGAACAAGCAAGAACAGCAGCAAAAAATGCAGCAGACTAGAAATGTCATACACCCCAAATTGCAGCAGAATTGAAAGAGAAAGAGAATGAGAAAGAACGCACACATGATTACGTGGTTCACCTTGAGAAAGGTTACATCCACGGGAGGGAAAAACATAAAGCTTTTATTATGGTTGCAGTATACAAGTGGAAGCTTTTTTAAAAAAAAAATACAGGACATCCTTGCCTTGGCAGAGGACAAAACAGAAAAAAGAAAAAATTAACAGAATAATCTTCCATATGGATTTAGGTCACAACCCAACAAAAAATCACTACAAATTGATTGGATAAAGTGCTTTGAAATGTTTAATAACTTGTGGCAGCTTTTAGCCCCCACAAATGCTTATCTCATAAAAATGGGTCGACTAACCAAAAGGGGATAATTCCTTTTGGAATTTGCCAAATGGGAGCAAATTTTGATTTAATACCGAAATGGGGTAAGTTGTAGGATTTTTAGGATGTCTGGTTATCAAGTCGTAAAAAATTGATGACTTTATTTATTTTTACTAAAGTTGTAAAAGCTGAACTACTTCAATTTTTTTATTTTTTATATGAAGCTGTAAAATCTTTTAGGACTTCAAAGTTGCTATATTTCTTAATTATTTATTTGAAGTCGTAACTTAACGACTTGTGTTAAATTTTAAAAAAAAAATTAAATTAATTTTCACAACTCTAAATTAATTTTAATTTATATTAATGCATATTTTTTAATTAATATTTTATATATTTTTGTATATTATTTTATTTTATATATTTTCTATATTGTTTTATTTAATAATTTCTATATTTTTTATATTGTTTCATTTAATATTCTGTATATTTTTGTTACTAATTTTAAGGATTATTATTTTTTTTGTAAATTAGAAAAAAAAATTTAAACAAAAGCTCAAATTTTAAGAAAAAATAGATAGCTTGTATACAAGTTGAAAAACATCTACAAAGTTTATTAGCATTGGTTGAGCAAGAACTGAACTCACACACACTCACACAAACTGCAGTAGTAGAGAAAGAGAGAAAATGAGAAGTTTGATTTCAAGATTCAAGAGAAGATGAATTCAAGATTCAAGAGTAGAAATCAAGAAGACTTCACAAGGGAAGTATTGAACAGTTTTTTCAAAAAACAAACATAGCACAGTTTTGTTTTTCAAAAGAGTTTTCTCAAAATTTTCTAGGTTACCAGAGTTTTTACTCTCTGGTAATCGATTACCAATTTCCTATAATCGATTACCAGTGGAAAAGTTTGATTTCAAAATCTTTTAACTAAATTTACAATGTTCCAATTAATTTCAAAATGGTGTAATCGATTACAATATATTGGTAATCGATTACCAGTGTATCTGAACGTTGAAATTCAAATTCATTTGTGAAGAGTCACATCCTTTCATAAAAAGTCTTGTGTAATCAATTACAAGGATTTGGTAATCGATTACCAGTGACAATTTTTGAACAAAAATCAAAAGTTATAACTCTTCCAATGGTTTCCCTTGATCAGACATGAAGAGTCTATAAAAGCAAGACCTTGATTTGCATTTTTATATCTGATTACAATCTTAAACAACCTTTACAAACAACTTTTCCACATACTCTTTTACAACCCTTTGAATCTCTTTGAACATCTTCTTGAACTTCTTCTTCTTCTTTCTTTGCAAAAAGCTTTCTAAAGTTTTCTGGTTTTTCCAAACCTTGAAAACAAAAGTGTGTTATTCATCTTTTTCATTATTTTCTCCCTTTGCCAAAAAGAATTCGCCAAGGACTAACCGCCTGAATTCTTTTTGTGTCTCTCTTCTCCCTTTTCCAAAAGAACAAAGGACTAACCGCCTGAATTCTTTTGTGTCTTCCTTCTCCCTTTCAAAAGAATTCAAAACGACACAGTCTGAGAATTCTTTTGATTCTTCCCTTTCCCTAAAACAAAAGATTTCAAAGGACTAACCGCCTGAGAATTCTTTTGTTTCCCCTTCACAAAGTTTCAAAGGACTAATCGCCTGAGAACTTTGTCTTAACACATTGGAGGATACATCCTTTGTGGTACAAGTAGAGGGTACATCTACTTGAGTTGTTGTAACTAAGAACAAGAGAGGGTACATCTCTTGTGGATCAGTTCAAGTGGAGGGTACATTCACTTGGTTGTTACAAAGAGAATAAGGGAGGGTACATCCCTTATGGATCTTTGCTTGTAAAGGATTTTACAAGGTTGAAAAGAAATCTCAAGGACCGCAGGTCGCTTGGGGACTGGATGTAGGCACGGGTTGTAGCCGAACCAGTATAAAACTCGTGTTTATCTTCTTCTTCCCTACACTCTTTAATTTCCGCTGTGCACTTTAATTATCACTTTTACTTTTGGTTAAGTTTCTTTTTTTGTTCTTTACTTTCTTAACATTATAGTAAAAGCCTAATTAAATCTAGTAACATTAAGAAGGTTAGATTTTTAATTAGTAAAGGTTCATTAATAATTAATTCAACCCCCCTTCTTAATTATTCTGAGGCCACTTGATCCAACAAACCTTTCACTTTTCAAGGGCTTGGTCATAATGTCAGCAAGTTGTTTCTCAGTTCTGCAGTGCTGAAGTCTGATCTTCCCCTTGCTTACTTGATCTCTGAGGAAATGGAATTTGATGTCTATATGCTTGCTCCTGTTGTGTGACATAGGGCTCTTAGCCAAATCAATTGCTAATTTTTTGTCTACCAATAAGTCCACTGCCTCACCAGTAAGCACCTTTAATTCTTCAAGCAGGGAGGATAGCCACAAAGCTTGACAGGCAGGTGCACAGGCTGCAATGTATTTGGCTTCACAAGTGGACAGTGCTACTACTTTTTGCTTCTTGGAACTCTAGGATATGGGAGACCCTAACAACAGGTGAACTTATCCCACGATGCTCCTTTTGTCTACTAGATCACCACACCTGTCAGAATCATAGTAGGCTACAAGGTGTAGGCTATCATCTCCCTTAGTATGATGAGGAAACAAAATGCCATATTCGAGTGTCCCTCTCAGATACCTCATGATTCTTTTAGCTACAATCAAGTGTGGTTGTCTTGGATCACTCATAAATCTGCTGACCAAGCCAACACTGAAAGCCACTTCTGGCCTACTGTGACAGATAAACTCAGGCTACCAACAATCTACCTAAACATAGTTCCATCAACAGAGCTCTCTTCTTCACTCTTCACAAGCTTTACATTCAATTCAGCTGGAGTCTCTACTGGTTTACAAACCATCATTCTGAATTTCTTCAAGACTTCAGAGATATATTTCTTTTGACGCATGAAAATTCCTTTCTCTGTGTAGGCAAATTCAAATCCCAGAAAGTAGGATAGAATGCCCAGATCAGTCATCTCAAATTCACTCTTCAGTCCTTGCTTAAGTGCTTCAATAGCAGTCAAACTACTACCAGTGATGAGTAAATCATCAACATACAAGCACAACACCACAATCTCAGTTTCACTTACTGTTTTAATGTACACACCATGCTCAACTGAGCACTTCTGAAAACCAAGACCGGTGATAAAGGATTCAATCCTTTTGTTCCATGCCCTAGGTGCTTGTTTCTAGCCATACAGGGCCTTCTTCAGTGTCAAGACCTTCTCTTCTTTACCTTTGCATATTAAGTCAGGAGATTGTACCACAAATACTTCTTCATCCAGTGGCCCATTTAGAAAGGCTGACTTGACATCTAGTTGCCACAATTTCTAGTTTCTCCAGCTAGCCAGGGACATAATCAGCTTTACAGTCTCCAATCTTGCTACTGGAGCAAATACATCAGTATAGTCTAAACCTTCTTGTTGCATGAATCCTTTAGCCACCAACCTGGCTTTATGTTTGGCAATCAACCCATCAGGCTTGAGTTTAGTTTGAAAAACCCATTTAACAACAATAGGCCTTTTGTTCTAAGGTAGATTTAGCATTTCCTAGGTATCATTCTTCTCAATGCTCTTCAATTCTTCCTCCATTGCTGATCTCCATACTTCCTTAGAGATGGCTTCATCAAAGGTAATAGGTTCCAAGTCTGCCATAATTGCCATATGCTGAACCAAATCACCATCCTCAGTAATTGCACTATTAGGGTAAACCTGATAATCTCTTGGTTACTTGCCAGTTCTTGATGTATCTCTTCTACTGGATCATCATTTTTCAGTTCAAGCTTAATCTTTGATATTATTTCAGAAGTGGGCTAAAACCCTCCCCATGAGCTTAGTTCATCAAAGTAGGCATCTCTACTAAATATAACCTTTTGATTCTTTGGATTGTATAGTTTGTATGAACTGATAGAGTTGTATCCAACAAAAATCATTGGCTCGCTCTTGTCATCCAACTTCTTTCTCCTCTGATCAAGGACATGCTTATAGCATAAGGATCCAAAAATCTTGAAATGCTTGACTGAAGGTTTGCTTCCTGACCAAGCTTCTTCTGGAACCATGGAGTCAAGCCTCTTTGTTGGACACCTATTCAGAACATGCATAGTTGTCATAGCAGCCTCACCCTAGAAACTATGAGGAAGATTTTTCTCTTTAAGCATGCTTCTAACCATGTTCAAGATTGTTCGATTCCTTCTTTCTACAATGCCATTATGTTGGGGGTGTAAGGAGCAGTTACTTCATGAACTATACCATGCTCCTTACAGAAACCTTCAAATTCTCCAGATGTGAATTCACCTCCACCATCTGTTCTTAAGATTTTAATGCATTTTCCAGATTGCTTCTTCACAAGAGCTTTGAAGTCTTTAAAAATGTTGAACACATCACTCTTGGCTTTGATTGGGTAGAGCCACACCTTCCTGCTAAGATCATCAACAAAAGAAACAAAATATCTATTTCCTCCTAATGATGGAGTGTCAAGAGGTCCACAGGTATCTGAGTAAACAACATGCAGTATTTCACTAGCCTTAGAAGGGGTAAAATTACTGAAGGAATTCCTAGGTTGTTTGCTGATTAAGCAATTGTCACATATCTTCTTAGGAATTGTAATTGGAGGAATGCCAATTAACATTTCTTTGGATTTCAAGAGGCTCATGTCTCTAAAATTTAAGTGGCCTATTCTAAGGTGCCATAACCATGAATTATCTGACAAGGTTGCAGCAAAAAGACATTGAGATTCAATGGTGTTTAGGCTTACCTTGAAGGTTCTGTTCTTGGACAATGGAGCTTTCATCACCAGTCTTTTTGCTTTGACATGGATTTCTAGAAAACCTTTGACTGAATTCATTGAACATCCTTTCTCTAGGAGTTGACCCAAGCTAATCAAATTAGTGGTCATTCCAGGAACATACAAAACTTTTGTAATTACTGTTTGTCTTCCATCTTCTCTTTGGACTAGTACATTACCAGAACCTTCAGCCTGAGTGGTTCTATCATTTGCAAATTTCACAGTGCTTTTCTTCTCTGGGTTAAAATTGACAATCCAATCTCGATGTCCTGTCATATGATTAGAACACCCAGAATCGATGTACCATACTTCATTGTTGTATGATTCAGGATTGGTGATCATCATTAGCATTAGAGGTTGCTCCTCAGAGCTTGTTTCATTCTCATCTTTAGCCATGTGTGCCTGATGATCTCTGTGTGACTGGCTCCCTTGATGACCTGTGTGACTTGTTGGGGATGTACACTTTGTGGAGAAGTGCCCAATTCAATTACAATTGAAGCATTTGAGCCTCTTCCTATCAAAAATTTTCTTTCCTCCTCGCCAATTATTGAAACTCTCTCCGATGTTGGAGCTTTCTTGTTGATCTTGATCAATCTTTCCTTGATCTTGGCTTTGACTGTTTCTTCCAAAGCTACCTCTGGAATTTCTCCCCCGGCCTCGACCTTTGAAGTTTCCCTTGGGGTTATAGCCTCCTCTTCCTGATGAATCAGCCTGCAGTGCTTAATGATTACCAGGCTTCTCTAAACCTTTTTCGATGAGTCTCTGCTCATGTGCCTCGAGAGAACCTTGAAGTTCTTCTACCTTCAATTCCACGAGCTTCTTGGATTCTTCAATAGCTACGACGATGTGGTCGAATTTTGAATTGAGTGTTCTCAGTATCTTTTCTACAATTGATTGATCTGAAATTTTCTCACCACAATTCTTCATGGCATTTGTGTGAGTGATGATTCTGTTGAAAAATTTAGTTATCTTTTCATTATTCTCCATTTGCATCAATTCGTATTGACGCCTCATCGTCTACAATCTCACTTTCTTCAATTGCTCTGCACCTTCATTGCATTTCTCCAGAATTTTCCATGCTTCTCGCGAAGTTGCAGCGCCTGCAATCTTCTCAAAGTGCACCTCATCAACACATTGATGAATTAAAAGGTTGCTTTACAATCTTTCTTCTTGTTTTCTTTGTGAAGCACCTTTTGTGCATCTGTGGAATCTTTAGTGAGCATTGGGTAACCTTCTTCGACGATTTCTGTGACTTCTTGATAGCCCAGAATCATCTTCATCTGCACACGCCACTGATCCCAGTTCTTTCCATTAAGAATGGGAAGATTTGCTGAAAGGTTTGCACCAATTGGTCCCATCATGTGTCGCAATGATCCCTCAATCAAAACCTTGGCTCTTGATACCAGTTTGTTGGAGCAAGAACTAAACTCACACACACTCACACAAACTGCAGTAGCAGAGAAAGAGAGAAAATGAGAAGAAAGGAACTTAGCAGTAATATTTTTGAAAAAGTGATTGTCACATTATGCTTCAGTAAATGCTTGTGTATATAGCATATCAGAACAATTAAAGTCAATCTAATGATCATTTGTCAAGTTGACTTTATTTAACTAATCCTATCTATTGGTTAGGATCATTTCTAACAAGCATCAGTTTCATTTCCTTTGAAGCTAAGATAAATGGTCTCAATAGTTAGGTTCATATTTTATGACTAATCCTTCAAAGCGACGAGACACAGTAGGAATGTCAGTCACTAGTCATATACATAATGAGATGGACGAATCAATTCCAAATAGAATTAAAAAATATTCATTGTGTAAAAGTGAAAGACATAATTATAATAATTATCCATTCAAGCAAGTTCATGACTAATAATATTTCTACTTTTTAATTTTATATTTGTGTTTAATTTGTATTGTTTATTTTATATTAATGTATTATGTTGTTATTTTAACAATTACATTTATTACTAAATTATTTTCTGTTTAATATTAAAATAATTTTATCAAATAAACTTAATTAATAATATTATATGAAATTATTAGTTTACTTAATAATAAATGTAAAAACTAATTAAAAAATATTTAAAAAGAATTTAAAATTATTTGATAAATTTTAAGTTAATATTATTTGCTAAAAGATTTTACGACTTCATATAAAAAAAATTAAAAATAAAATCATCAATTTTTTACAACTTGATAACCATAAGGTATAAAAAATCCTATGACTTACCCCTATTTCCGTATTATTTCAAAATTTGTTCCATTTGATAAATTCCAAAAGAAATTATCCGTTTTGGTCTTTTGACCTATAAAAATGTCTCCCGCAACAAACAAAATTCATCACTGCACCAATAATCCCATCATGAGAATTCAACCCCAACAACAACCTCATCTAATTATCCTCCATCACCGCACCAATTATTGCCCAACACCATCCCACCTCTGATTCAAACTCACCTAAATTAATTGATTCACCATCAACAACCTTATGTAATTAATAATTATCCTCCATCACCACACTAATCATCCCATCACCAAAACCAATCCGTGGCATCTCATGTGAGTTAAAAGCAGTTAATTATTCAAGTTATGAAGATTCACAAGTACTTTGCAACATCGAGATGGGTGTTTATAGGAATATACAAAGTCAAACCCTTCTCAAACTCGTCCTAGCATACTACACACTAGTACAACTCCGAGTTCAGCAGCTCGTCGTCAATGGTGATCATGGGGAGATTCTTGGCAGAAGGCAACATAGATTTGACAGGTAAAGTTGCATATCTGAATGCAAAGACCACAAATCTCGCTACGGAGGTTGCAGGTCTGGCCACAGCAGTAGTGGATCATGTTAGGAGGAGACCTTGCGCAACGCCAGCAAGGGCGAGTTGGGTGCTGTAAAGGTCGTCCACATGGGCGAACTTGCGCGGCGCCGCGTCAGAGACCGAGAGCAAGTGGCAGACGTTGAAGGAGGAGGATGAGAAACCAGTTGTTGTGACCCTGCACTTAGCCTAGAATTCGAGGTTCTAGGGGCCTCCAGAAGAGTAAGAAAAGAAAGGGAAATTGCTTGTATTATTCATTGTCCATCAGAATTACATAATCCTCTATTTATAAGCTTTTTCATATAAATTCTAGAATGAAATAGAAGATACAATTCTAACGGTTTTTGGCTTTTATGCCTTGAAGGAAAGCTGGAAAAATACTGATATTGCTTCAGAGAATCCTTTCTAACGGTCCAGGATCTTTGGAGAAATGCTTCTAGATGGTGCTGACCTGGCTCTTGATGCTTACTAGGATTATTTTGCCACATAATCCTCCAAGTATTTTGGTTTAATGCTTCTTCTCTTTCCTTTTGTAATTTCTGCATTGTGCCCTGTTTCTCTGTTCATATCACCAACGCATGCTTCAAACAAAGGGGATTCCGATCGAGTTTGTTGTTTCTAATGTTGAGTATTATACGCTTAGAGAGAAAGGTACAAGGTTATGTTGGAAGAACAATCCTCTAAGTAAAAGAAAGAAAAAAAATGTTACCAAAGCAATTTGTGACAGTTTTTAGCTCCTAAATCGTAATAAAATAAAAGACTTAATTAAGTTTTCCATGTCCGAAATATAGATCTTTTTTAGATTACTACCTAACATTCATTTTTTCACTCAAATACCTGCAAAAAATATTAATGTTAGTCTACTACCTGTCATTAGTTGTCTTTCGTTACGTGGTGAGATGACAGACGAATTACCACGTCATCACGTCTTCTCACTCACACATCATTGTCACGTCATCACCTTCAATCACATAACAATGACGTGTGAGTGACAAGGCGTGACGACGAGGCACTCTGTCACATCATCATTTAACGAAAGGTGACTAACAACACGTAGTAAAATGGAACTGATTTTTTTAGGTAGTTATTTGACAAAAAAATAAATTTTTTGGGTAATAATCGATAAACGATCTATTTTCAATGTATGAACAACTTAATTAAGTCAATCTAAAAAACAATTTTTTAGTTAACAAATGATAAAGATGAGTTTTACCAAAATAAATAATTTAATTTTATATAAAATGATAGATTTTATTATTTTATTGAAAATAAAAATAAAAATAGTAATAGTAAATTTAAGTTATGTGTAAAAGCAAACCTTATAAGTCAATAAAAAAAGTTGTTTCTCAAACACTTTTAATTGATCAAATATTTGTAAACTTGTCAAAAAAACTAAAAATTAACTAATAAGATAAAAACATGTATGTAATTTACTTTATCCTATTTATTTTTTAAGATAATTCTTCATTCAAAATAAGAATATACATTAAATTAATAAGATATTTTTTATTGGTAGGAATACAAAAATACTATTTGAAACTTATAATAATTCACCTATCAAGTTATCATGTTTAATCAACTGAACTAGATTAATAAGATAGTATTAAAGGTGAAATTAAAGAGTTAAGATGCATAGATTTAATATCTGGACAAAACTAAAAGAGAATCCAGAGGATAGTGAAAGAAGAAGAGTGAGAAAAGACATAACATGTTACATGTGTACATTGATCATAAACTACAATAGACCAATTATATATGGTTTAAATAAGTTTTTCATACATGGAAAATAGATAGTTTTCATATTATTACCTAAAAATTCTTTTTTTCAACCAAGTACTTGAAAAAAAAATCAGTTTCACTTTACTATTTATCGCTAGTCGCCTTCCCATTAAGTGATAATATGATATACGAAGTGTCATGTCATCACATCATGTCATTGACACATCATTGTTATGTCATTAAAGATGATGATGTGGCTATGAGGTGTCTATGACATGGCATGATGATGTGACACTCTGTTTGTCATGTCATCACTTAACGAAAGGTGACTAATGCCAAGTAGTAAAATGAAACAGAAAATTTTTATAGGTACTTGGGTGAAAAAAAATGAATGTTAGGTAGTAATATAAAAATGACCTATATTTCAGGTATGAAAAACTTAATTATGCCTAAAATAAAATAAAAATAAAAAAACAATGTCATGTCATCACTTAATGGTTGGATTGGACGAAAATGATTAAAACACTAGACGAAATAAAAGCTTCTAATATCCTATATGAATTCTATTTCATCTAATGATATAATCATAAAGATGTACTGACATGTATCATGACCATATGATAACTGCTAAATAATAGTGAATTAATAGTGGAAAATCGATCTAAAATTAACTTAGAATTAATTATTTAGCAGTTATTTATGCTTCAATTTGGAAAGATTTAAATAATTTCGAATTTTGATTGCAGATGTGAAAAAGGGAGGTACAACAAGCAAAAAGGGGCAGAAATAAAGAAAAAAAAAGAAGAAAATCAGATGAAGCCCAAGTCCAGTAAGGCGCTAAGCGCAGGACGCGCGCTGAGCACGAGGCTTCGCGCTCAGCGAGACTACGAAGGCCCAAGCCCAAGTTTGCACCTATAAATAAGAGGGTCAGCCTAGGAAAAAGACACCACCACAGAACCCCCTCTCCTAGGGGTTTCATTTACTCCCTTTCTTTCACCCCCCTTCTTATTGTAAAGCCCTCATGACTATGAGTGGCTAATCCCTAGCTAGGTCCTGGCAGGCCTAAAAAGCCAATGATGTATGGAGCATTTCAAGAGTTATCAATAAAAAGAAGATTTCCCTCCAGGTTCTTCTATTTATTTACCGTTCTTTCTTTTTACATCCTGTATCTCGCAACTTGCTTTCTGTTAGGGTTTAGTCCACTCGGGAGAGGGTAAAGCCTAATTAGGGGTAAGGAATGAATACTTGAATCTATTTTAAGGGTTAGGCCACTCGGAAGAGGGTAACGCTTAAGAGAACACTAAAAGGAAGAAATTATCGGGTTATCTTTTAGAGGGTTTTCCTTCCAAGTTCTTTTATCTGCTTTTCTTTCTTGCTTATTCTACATCTCAGACTTTGTTTTTTGTTAGTCTTTAGGCCACTCGGGAGAGGGTAAAGCCTAATTAGGGATAAGGAATGAATGCGTGAATCGGTTTTAAGGGTTAGGCCACTCGGGAGAGGGTAACAAACAATAAAAGAAAGAAATCATTGGGTTAGCATGACTTAATGCCCCAATGCCCATGCTTTAGCAAACATCTAGAATGTAATCTTAATGCATCTTAGTTATCGAGTCTTCGCAAAGGGCATTTGGAAGATAGGTAATTAAGGTAGGCTTGTCATCATGAGGCATCAGGGGCAAGTAAATGGATAGATGTGGGGCAAAATTAGTTGACTGGTATTGATAACAGACAAATCCTAAATCCATATATCTAGGCTGATTAGACTTGTTAGGCTTTAGCAATTTTACTATATAGATTTTATTCCCTATTTTATTGTTTGAAGTTTCTTTTCTTAGAAGTAGTTATTCCTTATTTTACTGTTGGGTTTTATTAGGAGTAAGTAGTTAGGCGTAGTAGATTTAGACTTTATTTGAATTTCTTAGAAGTAGTTATTCTTATCTTTATCATATCTCAATTTAAATATTTTATCTTCTATTTTGATCTTTCAATCTTTTATCTTTTTCTTTTATCTTCTAATTTTATCTTTAAATATCTTATCTTTTCTTTTATCTTCTAATTTTATCTTTAAATATCTTATCTTTTCTTTACCTTATCTTCTATCTTTCTTTATCTTTTATTCTAAATTCTTATCTCTTGCTTTTAAATTGGGTTTGCATTAATCTAAGTACAAACAAATTCCCTGTGGATTTGACACTCGGACTTCCGAGAACTTTACTACTTGTGACGATTTGGTACACTTGCCAACGAGTTA
The DNA here is from genome assembly GCF_000004515.6 of Glycine max. NCBI lineage: Eukaryota > Viridiplantae > Streptophyta > Magnoliopsida > Fabales > Fabaceae > Glycine > Glycine max. The sequence goes on from NC_038252.2 coordinate 26,424,881, forward strand.
ACACCATATTAGATCACGATGTTTTTTTTTTGTCCTAGGTTATAGACTATAGGTGTCCCTTAAATTCATCAGGTCAAAGACTAGTCTTGCTTGTAATGCATGATTGTCATTGGCCCAAGAGAGATTTTACACATGGTGGGAATCAAATATAGGTTCTCCCACTATATATATATTGTTTCCCAAGATTTGAATCCAACAGGATTTTACACCACTACATCAACTGTTTCGTTAGACTAGGATATTACTTACCAAGGTTAATTAATGTCAACAATCAAAACATGTTTCAATACAATTAGACAAGAAATAGAAACAAAAAATATAAAATATAATCAAAATTAACTAATGTTTTGTAGAAAGAAAAAGATACCTAAACCTTAATGTTATACCAACAACAAGTTCACAAATATTCTTATATTCTTATGATAATGATGTATACAACTTTTTCATTATCCAGCAAAATGTTTTCTCACTTCACTTGGTAAGGTTCTAGTTACATGTTCCACAACCTAACCAAAATCTTGCATTTTCATTCTTCGATGTATAGAGGTTGTCCACCTATGTTGGTTGAAGAAACTGACTTCACTTGGTAAGGTTCTTTGTATATATCTGCTCATGCTCTATGCACAACCTTCTTTTTTTAGTTTGTCTTCTTTCTGTGTTGCCTCTTTTATATTTGCAGTAGCCTATCCACTATCTTAGTGTTCATCTTCATGTCTTCATTCCTTTTTAAATGATCTTTTTGTTTGCATGGTTGATGTTTTAATGGTTATCTATGTTAGTAGTTCATCATGGGATGTAAGGTCAACTCCATTATGGGCATCACTACTGAAAAGGAGACTTGGAAAATTAGTGTATGTGTGATTAATATATGGGTTATTCGAAAGGCTACAAGGATTAACATTGAAATGATCTTGATGGATCAGAAGGTATAATATATATTATTCACGTTTATTGTCAAATAATTGTCATCTAGTATCAAAGTTTTTAATATTTGCATAGGCTCATAAGATTGTTGCTCAAATTAAAAATGTTGATCCTCATAAGTGGAATGATGTTGTTAAAGTGGGTATGATTTTGGATGCCACATGCTCATGTCTTGTTGTTTTTGGATGTTGCCAACAAGTATCCATCTCCTGCAGATATTGATGGCATCATATCAGCTGAGATACCAAATTCTATTGAACAACCACAACTCTATGAGTTTTTCAAGAAACTTATGATGCATGGTCCATGTGGTCATGCAAACATAAAGTCGCCATGCATGAAAGATAGAAAGTGTTCTAGATATTTTCCAAAAAAAAATGGCAAGTTGAAACTATTGTTGACTAAGAGGGCTATCCTGTTTATAGGAGCCGCAATGATGGTAATATATTGACAGAAATGCTATAACACTAGACAATAGATACGTGGTACCATACAATCCATACTTATTATTGAAATATCTAGCTCACCTCAACATAGAATGGTGCAACCAATCAATGTTCATCAAGTATTTATTCAAGTACATTAATAAAGGTTATGATCACATAACCATGACTCTTGTGTTTGTCCAAAATAAAGATGAAACAACTGAACATACTATTGATGAGATTAAGCATTATCTTGATGGTAGGTATATTTCTTCTTGTGAATCTTGTTGGAGAATATTTTCATTCCAGATTCACAAGAGATCACCTGTTGTTGAAAGGTTGTACTTTCATTTGCCTAACGAAAATTCTGTAATATTTGAAGATGGTGATGACATTAATGTTTTGTTGTCCAAGCCAACTATTAAAGAGTCCATGTTTACCTCTTGGCTGCAAGCTAACAACATTTTCCAGCAAACAAAAGATCTTACATATTTGTAATTCATAACAAAACTTACATACATCACCAAAAAAAGATGTTGGAAGCCACGTAAAGGAGGCTATACAATTGGAAGGTTTAACTGGGTGTCTCCAAGTACTAGAGAATTGTATTATCTTAGGATATTGTGGGTTGTAGTTAAAGGATCAACCACTTATGAACAAATTCGTATAGTCAATGGTAAACTATATTCTACATTTAGATAAGCTTGCTTTGCTATGGGCTTCTTGGTTGATGATAAGGAATATATTGAGACTTTAAGAGAAGCATACCATTGGGGTTTTGGCCAATTCCTTAGAAGATTGTTTGTAACAATGCTCATATCAAATAGCATTGAGAGACCAAATCATGTATGGTCTGAAACATAAGAGTGCCTAATTGATGGTATCCTTCATCATTAGAGAAGGATAAGAAACATACCAGGTAACATATATTAAACCATGACTTCTTTTATCAGTTATAATTATTGTTTATAACTTAAAAATTTAATTTCTTTTTTGTGTCCAAAGATTTACCATTGGAATCAAAAGAGTTATAGAATTTGACATTGCTGAGATTGAAGAGATATTACAATCAAACAAAAATTCATTAAAAGATTATCCAAACATGTCTTTTCCAAGACATATGATCCTATCACATTTTATTAATATATATATATATATATATATGCTAAACAGAATTATGACAAGGCTCAATTACAACATGATTTTGAAACATACTTTGTTTCTTAAATAGGTTAGCAAAAACTGGTGTTCTTTTTAATTGACTATGTAATATCAATACAATAGATACAATGATGGCTCATGTAGTAGCTACCTTCCTTTTTTTTTTGTATGCAAATACATATGAACAGAGGCATATCATTGATAGTATCATCAATGTTGTCAATAGGCAGGCAGGTGGAATGTTTTTCCTGTATGAGTAAGGAGGTACTGGAAAAACCTTTATGTGGAAGACATTAGCTTCTGCATTATGTTCAAAAGGTGATATTGTGTTAAATGTTGCCTCAAGTGACATAGCCTCATTGTTATTACCAAATGGTAGAACTACACATTCGAAATTTGTTATTTATGTGCCTACATTAGAAAACTCAACCTGTAATATCCACCAAGGTACAAAATAGGCTGAACTGTTAAAGGCAACTAAGTTGATTATATGGGATGAGGCTCCTATGGCTCATAGGTATTGTTTTGAAGCATTAGATAAACATTGAATGACATCATGTGTATGTCTAATTTCAATAATGTTCTATTTGGTAGAAAAGTTATTGTATTTAGAGGCAATTTTAGGTAAATTGTTCTTGTCATACTTGGAGGAAGTAGATCAGACATAGTGCATGCATGCCTTATATCGATGGGACTACTGTACGGTCTTAAAGTTGACAAAAAATGTGTTTGCGGTCCAACTTCACATTGACAAATGCACAAGAAATCAAGAGTCTTTCCCAGTGTTTGATAGATGTCGATGATAGGAAACTAGACAAAGGTGATGATGAGTGTTATGAGATAGAAATTCCACCTAATCTTTTAATAAGAAACTTCATTGATCCTATTGAAGCAATTGTCAACCATATCTACCCAAATATCCAAAAGAAGTATAAAGATGAGGAATTTCTCAAATCTAGAGCTATACTTGCTATAACAAATGAGGTGGTGGACCAAATTAATGACTATATACTAAACATCATCCCAGGTGAAGAGAAAGAATATTTCAATTGTGATTCAATTGACATGACAGATGTTGCAACAACTGAATGTTTTGAAGCAGCTACACCAAATTTTTTGCATTCATTAAAGGCATCATGAATACCTAATCATAAAATTAGGCTAAAAACAGGCACACCTATTATGTTGATTCAGAATTTAGATCAGGCCTATGCAACGGAACAAGGCTAATTATCTATAGAATGACCAACCATGTTATTGAGGTACAAATAATTTTTAGAAAAAATGTAGTAAGTTTGGTTTATATTCCATGAATGTCATCATCATTATCTCAATCTCATTGGCCTTTCAAGATGACTAGAAGACAGTTCTCACTTATTGTGTCATATGCCATGACAATCAATAAATCTCAAGGTCAATCTCTTCAATGTGTTGGATTATATCTTCCTCAGCCAGGTCTCAATCAGGGCCAAATTTATGTGGCATTCTCAAGAGTTCAGAGCAAAAGTGAATTGAAAATTCTTATCCATGATAAAGAAGGAAAACCACTAAATACAACAACCAATGTGGTTTTCAAGGAAGTACTACAAAATCTGTTGTTAAGTGCAGGGTTATTAACTAAATTAAAAGTTGTAACAGCTTCATGACATCTACATTTTGCATAATTTCACCAAGATAACATTCACCTTAACTTTACCCCCCCCCCCCTAAGCTTGCAACATGAATTCTATAGATATGGTTTATTTACTTGGTTTTAGTTTAAGACTACATGTGTTTGTTAGTTACTGTGTGCAATATTGTATTGATAGTGTAAGAGTTTAGTGTTACTCATTGAATAAAAACATCATTGTCATATGCCTAACTAAATTCAATTGATATTTTGATGCAACAATGCTTATCATCCACCAAGTTTCAATTTTATGCTAAATGCATATATACTTCATGCAATGTTTATAATTAGTCTTAAGTAGATGTGGTGTAAGTCAAGTTTAGTGTGAGTTTGTATTAAATCCTCTCCTGTGGTTAAATGGTATGACAGTGTAATGGTGCAACTTTTAATTTTAAGTCATGATAATCAACTTCTGAGGCTATTATCTATAAGGTATCACTAATTTGCATGTGATATTTTGAACATGACAAGCTTCATGTAACCCAGTAAATTAGCATGATTGTACCTCTACTACGTATATGATGACCAATTGTGTTGATATCAATACACTTCCAAAGCAATCAGATTAAGATCATCTGCAGTTAACTGCAATGTTATTAACAAATCTACAAGTTGTAACGGCTTCATGACATCTACTTTTTGCACAATTTCATACATAACAAAATTCACCTCATCTTCATCCTGCTAAGCTTGCAACATGAGTTCTTTAGATATGGTTTATTTATTTGGTTTCAATGTAAGACTACATGTGTTTGTTAGTTACTATGTGCAATATTGTATTAACAGTGTAAGAGTTTGGTGTTGCTCATTGAATTAAACATCATTGTTGTATGACTAATTAAAATCAACTGATGTTTTGATGCAGCAAGATCATTCAACCTCGAGGTTTCAATTTTACACTGAATGCATGTATACTTCATGCAATGTTTATACTTAGTGTCTTAAGCAGGTGTGATGTAAGTCAAGTTTAGTGTGACTTTGTATTAAATTCTCTGTTATGGTTAAATAGTATGACAGTGTAATGGTGCAGGCTTTAATTTTGAGTCGTGATAATCAACTTCTGAAGCTATTATTTGGAAGGTATCATCAATTTGCATATGTGATATTTTGAACATGACAAGCTTCATGTAACTGAGTAAATTAGGATGACTATACCTCTGTTGTGTATATGATGACCATTTGTCCTGATATCAATACATTGCTAAAGCAATTAGATTAAGATTATCTGAAGTTAATTGTAGGGTTATCAACTACATTATAGGTTGCAATAGCTTCATGACATCTATTTTTTGCACAGTTTCATTCAAAACAAAATTTTTAACAGCTTCATTATCCTAAGCTTGTAACATAAGTTCTTTAGATGTGATTTATTTACTTGGTTTCAATTTAAGACTAAATGTGTTTGTTAGTTACTGTGTGCAATATTGTATTGAAAATGTAAGAGTTTGGTGTTGCTCGTTGAATTAAAATATCATTGTTCTATGACTAATTAAAATCAACTGACGTTTTAATGCAACAAGATCATTCAACCATGAGGTTTCAGTTTTACGTTGAATGTATGTATACTTCATGCAATGTTTATACTTAGTGTCTTAAGCAAGTGTGGTGTAAGTCAAAGTTAGTGTGACTTTGTATTAAATCCTCTCTAGTGGTTAAATGGTATGACATTGTAATGGTGCAACTTTTAATTTTGAGTCATGATAATCAACTTTTAAGGCTATTATACACAAGGTATCATCAATTTGCAATTGTGATATTTTAAAAATGGCAAGCTTCATGCAACCCAATAAATTAGCATGTCTATACCTCACCTGTGTATATAATGACCATTTGTGCTGATATCAATACATTTCGAAGTACAAAATTGATTGATTTATAAAGAAAGAACTCACACATATACTATAATTTTCATACATTCATGCTACTTCGAGCCATGTTTTTTTCTATAACCATTTGAAATAAATTTTAACTTTTCTTTTTAAATATCAAAGTCTTCAATTAAACAGTTTTCCAAATAAATCGGAAGTTATGTAAAAGTGCCATATTAATGTCCCGCATTGACCCAAACTTACCTACAAATTTAATTTCAAAAAATAATTTTTTACACACTCAAATAATGCACAATCTATACAAAATCGCTATCGACCCATACAAATTGCAAATGTATAATGACTTTATGGATTCATAATATGTATCAGATTCAACAAAGGACAATTATGTAATTGTCCAAAATGGCATGGGTGTCCAAGTATATTGGTGGGTGCAGGAAGAAAATTTGGTGTTATGATGAATGCTTCGTTCTTAAAACCGCAAACTCCATATGCGGTTTCATTTGCTTCTCCTTCATTGAACAGTGAAGAATGCACACGTTTCTAGCAAAGATGAAGATCGAACCAAGGTTAAAAGACAAAGCTGGTTAGTCTAACACGCAACCACAATGCTCTCCTCCACCATCGTCATTGTTTGACACCCTCATCCGGCCACCAGTCACGCAATGAGCCATTGCACCTGTAACATCCAATTTTTTTGTGAAATAGATTAAAAATATTTTTCATTTAAAATAAATAGATTTTTAGAAAAAAAAATGATGAGATTTTTATAATTAAATAAATAAGGAGAAATACTCATTTCACGCAGACAGTGGAACGAAGGCTGCAATCTCTTCTCCTTCTCTCAAACGTTTGGAAACCTTATCAAAACAAACAGAGAAAAAGTTTGAGAAATGTTAGAGATGTTGTTATCGCTGTCGGAACACACGTGAGCCCGCATAGAGGTAAGGGATGAGTTTATCGCAATTGGGGTTAGAATGAACATGTGTAGGAATCCTTAAGAGATCAAATTGGGTTTTTTTTTGGATGTTTATTATATTGAAATTATTGTTGTATGATTATGTGAAATTGTTTGAGGGATTTTACTCCTCGTGGATTGAGAAATATTTTTGTATAATTTGTTTGTGTTTTTTATAAGATTAACGTGATAAATAATTATATTGGGATCATGAAATTATGATTGAAATTGTGTATAAGTGATAAATTAAATATGTGATAAATTGTGGGATAACATGTTGCTTTGAAATTATAATATTGTTATTGAGATTGAGTATAAGTATAAAGTTGAACATGTGTTAATTTGTGAGAATCACGTAAACATGTGATGGTGGATTGTGACATTATGAGATGTAAAATTGTGAACATGAAATTTAGTTGTGAATAAGTGTGTGGTTAACACTTAATATGAAAATACTTGTGTCGTGAGTTGTGAATTATACAATAATCAAACCAGTGTTTACCTTGAGAAAAATATTTATGCACAGTGTTAAAGGGAAAGTGTAGGATTCTTAGTTAGGAACCTAAAGTGTTAAATTGTAACGCAATGTGTTAAACATGTTTGAAACACGAGTGTGAGATCATGGATATTGTATAATTCATGAGCAGTGTTTGCTTATAATATTGTTGAAATTAAGTATAAGTAAAAAGTTGAACATGTGTTAATTTGTGAGATACACGTAAACATGTGATGGTGGATTGTGACATTATGAGATATTAAATTGTGGACATGAGATTTGGTTGTGAATAAGTGTGTGTTTAACACTTGATGTGCTAATATTTGTGTTGTGAGCTATGAATTATACAATAACTCGACCAGTGTTTACCTTGAGAAAAGTGTTTATGTGCAGTGTTAAAGGGAAAATGTAGGTTTCCTTGTTAGGAACCAGTGTTAAATTGTAGCGCAATGTGTTAAACGTGTTTGAAACACGAGTGTGAGGTCATGGGTATTGTATAATTCATGAACAGTGTCTGTGTGTAAAAAAATATTTTAGGGGTTAGACCTGAATCATGAAGGTGAGGCCCTAACAGATTCTTTGAAGTCAAAACCTTGAGGGTAAAGACACTCAGTTTAAGTGCTCCTTTAAGCCTATGTTGATCTCATATGGTTGGAGCATTCTTGTAAAACGAAGTGACTCTGACTGATCACGTTATAATTTTACTTAGTGAAAGTAACCTGACATGCCCACTGTGTGGTGTGTCTTGTTAAGTACTCCTAAATGCCTCAGGGTGATTTTTCACTGATATGGTATCACATTGCATATAAGTTTGAGTCTTAGTATAATTGTTGCATAACGGTTGCTAATTATTTATTATGAAATTGATGAGTGTTATTACGTCTTGACCCAAGTGTGCGAATCATGTGTAATGTGATTTGTGATTGAAAAATGAATTTTAAATGATAAAGTGATGAAGCGACGTGAGTTTTATTAAGTTGAGTTATGTTATAAATACTTTTATAATTTATTTGGATTACATCTTTGTTTATTTTTATTTTTTTAGAAATGTGATAACTCACTCTCTGTGTGCTATTTGTGTTTGGATCTTGTCATGATCTCAAATCTTGTGTTCGTGAGAGCAGTTGACTAGGTGGATGACATTAAAGAACCTTGTGTTAGAGGACGCTGGGACACAATGCTCTATTAGGATATGATATTGGAGATGAGTTTTTATTTTAATTGCATGATGTTATTTTATTTTATTTTACTTCACTCATTTAACACAACATATTTGTAAACTTTGATGGCCTTACTTCAAGCCAAATATGTATTTTTATAAGATTTACTTGGTAATAGTGAAGTGAATGTGAACTTTTTACTCACGTGAATTTGTTTATCAGTATTTTTATATGTTTTATTTATTAGTACATATATGTATCGGGTAGAGGGTGTCACAGTGTTTGCTAAGAATGTTCAAACTCCTACGCTGTACTAAATGATTTTGTATTATCACTCACAAACCCAACAACATCATATTAGGCTTAATGTTCTCAACATGCGCTTTGTTTGGTTATTAGAGGATACTATATTTTGATAATCAAAACACTGAACAACGACACAAAGATATGTGCATTTAGTTTGAATTTAGGAAAAGAGCATTACACGTGGACAAACACAAATTATGTTATTCATGCTAATTGAATGCCCTAATTGTCATTACAAAATAAATGTTTGTCAGAAAACGATTTCTATTTTACCCATTTGATTTATATGAACATTGTGTAGTAATAGCTCTATGTATGAAGGGGCTTTCATCATGCCACAAGATTATTATGTCAGATTTGTAATAGCATTGTCTACTAATACATTGTCTAGTAATACATTTTATGAAGGGGCTTTCATCATCCCTTTCTTCGTTAATAGAGTATATCATTTTTTTTATAATCATAACACACTTGGACACATTGTTCTGTTACCTTTTAAAATTGTCTTTTCAGCAAATTATGAGTGTTGTAGTTTTATCCATCTCATTACACTTATTTATTGTTTGGTTGTTTTGTTTAAATTCATAATATGCATAACTTTGAGCACATTGAACATGGAAAATAGGTGTGTGATGTACATCTTTATGTGAGGCTAAGAAAGAACTGGTTTTCATCGTGACACAAGATTAATGTCAATTTTGTTATATCATTGTATAATAATATGCTTAAATGGTTATTTATTTGTCAACATTTAGTTATGCCAACTTTTTAACTTTATATGGAGTTCAAAATTGATGAACGAAAAGCACAAAAAGTGTTATGAAATGGCCAACATCATGTTGCATATCACAAGAACATCAAAGGAGATTTTAAACACTGTTCATGACAAGGAACAGGTTAACCATTTATTATGATATTGTTGTCATTTTAATTCTTATGTAACATATCATTTTTTCAATTATTTTGTAGAATTGACCAACTAATTATTCACATTCTAATGTTACACATATTTCAAAAGTAGACTTACGGTGAAGTTAGTAGGTCATTTGTCATGAGGTGGAAGGACAGACTTCAAGATTATTGGCATTTGTTTGACAAAAATGGGAATATGCATACTGTTGTGTACAACCAAGATTTGGACGGCTCAGCCATTGTATCAAGGTGGACCACACTACGAGATTTCTATTATTGACCGGAGATCATCAAGTGACGTTAACCCATTATGGTCAGAGTATATTCTTGTGGACCATATTCAAAACTGGTAGCCATAAAAAACATTCTCAAAATGGCACTCATTATACCATCAAGTACCGAATTCGATCACTTTCAATATGGTTCTGAATCAATACAAAATTACTTATAGCAACTTGGTGAGTTACTTAATAATTTACTTAATCATTCAGTCAAACTTTATCTATCAAGTTTTTAATTTCTTCTATTTCTCACGCAAAATTATTGTTAATATCAAGAAGTTCCAAGTTGTATTTATTATTTTATAAAAGACAAGTTCACTCATTTGAATTTGGAAGACATTGTGGAATGCCACATTGTTTACAATCACTAGAGAAAAACAACTAAAATTGGAGCCGGATAGAAAACTTTTTGTGAAACACAATCTTTCTAACCTGACATGAAAATTGTCTTTGAATTCCCTGATATAATAGTTAACTGTGTTTTATTTTGGCCATGTTTATAAATTAAGTACAATGTTATTTTGACTTTTGTAAATATTTGTAAATTGACACTTTATTTTGTGGACATGTTTTTCCTACAAACAATGTCTCTAACATTATGACTTTGTTAATTGATTGTTTCTTATATAATATATGTTTTATTATGATAGACTTGAAATTTAGTTTACACGTGTTGATCATAATTTTTTTTATCCATATTCTATTTTGTTCTCATTTACTGAGTTTCGAGTTAAATACATCATAATATTGTCCAATGTTATAACCATATGAATATAATTATATGGTCAATTTTCTCGGTTTACTTGTATGTATGCCCAGGTACTGAACTAGTTAAATGATTGATACGACAACCCATTCAATGGAGCACATTACTATATATAATCGATCTCGATTTCTAGTTTTTTTTTCATATAAATTTGTGTATACTCTTACGACCCTGCCGAGGGGGTGGTTGAGATGTACATTGCAAATTGTGGGTTTTGGATAGCTTCAATGGCTTCCAATGTCTCAACTACATCTTTCATAGAAGGACGTTCTTGAGGGACAAATTTTAGGCATTTTAGAGTAAGTTGTGCTGCTTGCCAGGCTGCCTCAAGTGAATATTGACCCTTTATCTCTGTATCCATTATTGTTTTCAACTTTTTTTTGGAAGAGAGAAGAGGCTCGGTCCATTCAACTAGGTTACGCTGCCCTGTTGGCCGTTTTGCGTCAAATGTTCGCATGCCTGTCAGTATTTCAAGTAGCACTACACCAAATCCGGAGACATCACTCTTCACATACAAGGCGCCTGTTGAAATATTAATACAATTCAAAGTCATGTTAATTAGTTTGTGGTTGAAATATTGATACAAGTGACCTGTTGAAATATTCCTTAGTTTTAGTCTACCTTCCCCTACTTCATCTTCCACAAACCATTGATTGCTTTAGAATATTACATTAAGGTCAATTTGGTTTAAGGAAGCTTTGTGTGTTTTCATTTCTTTTTTTTACTTATAGTTACAAAAATGCTAATATGCTGACTTATTTTTAGTTTATTTCTTATTCTTATAAATAGTGAAAACAGCACAATTCCTTCTTTTCTGGTACAAATCTTTGAAATCAAGAAGTCAAGTGGCATTTTAGTAATTAGATACGAAAATAGGAAATATAAACAAAAAAAAGAAATTCTCAAACCAGATAAACCATTCATTTTGTCCTAGATTTTGCTTCCATTTCCTTCTTATATAGCATGGCATGTAATTCTTGGGTCATATTATGCCTTGTGAGTCATTAATAAAGTCAAAACATACATTTCAAGTTGCTTTAATTGTCAATTATGTCAAGATATGGTTACCTGTTAAACAGTATTCTGGAGATACATAACCAAACGTGCCAGAGACCATAGTAGTTACATATGATTGTCCCTCGGAAGGCCCCAATTTTTCCAAGCCAAAATCTGAGATCTTTGGATTGTAATTCTGTAGAAAACAAAACAATCTATTATCAAAATGATTTGACAAATTTTGCATTAAATAAATATCAATTTTGCTATGTATTCTGGAGCAGCATAACCATCCGTGTCCATGACCCAGGTTCTTACATGTGACTGTCCCTCAGAAGTTCCCAATTTTGCCAAGCCAAAATCTGAGGTCTTTGGATTGTAATTCTGTAGAAAACAACACAATTTATTGTCAAAATGATCTGACAAATTTTGCATTAAATAAATATCAATTTTGCTATGTATTATGGAGCAGCATAACCATACGTGTCCATGACCTTGGTACTTACATGTGATTGTCCCTCAGAAGGCCCCAATTTTGCCAAACCAAAATCTGAGATCTTTGGATTGTAATTCTGTAGAAAAAAAAACAATCTATTATCAAAATGATCTGCCAAATTTTGCATTAAATAAATATCAATTTTACTATTTATTCTGGAGCAGCATAACCATATGTGTCCATGACCCAGGTACTTACATGTGATTGTCCCTCAGAAGACCCCAATTTTGCCAAGCCAAAATCTGAGATCTTTGGATTGTAATTCTGTAGAAATCTAAACAATTTATCCTCAAAATGATATGACAAATTTTTCATTAAATAAATATCAATTTTGCTATGTATCCTGGAGCAGCATAACCATACGTGTCCATGACCAGGTACTTACGTGGGATTGTCCCTTAGAAGGCCCCAATTTTGCCAAGCCAAAATCTGAGATCTTTGGATTGTAATTCTGTAGAAAACAAAACAATTTATCATCAAAATAATCTGACAAATTTTACATAAAATAAATATCAATTTTGATATTTTTAAAAATATTATGCATTCATAACATCATGTAACCTCCTTCAACTAATCAACAAATCCAGTACTAACAAGTGACAACACTTTAAAAAGCGACAAGGAAACCAAGGAAAACGAAGACATTGCACTTTTCAGCCAATATACTATTGACAGACTAAGTTTTGATACCTTTCCAATATGAGCGTGGTTAGTAAAAAAAATGATGGGATCCAAATTCATAAACTGTCTATTCATCCCAACTTGATACTACATTTGCTTCAACTTTCATCTCTTGAAATAAGGGACAAGGTGGACTAACAAACTTTGTAACAAATCCGCAAATAAAAAATAACTTACTCCATCAAGTAGTATATTTGAGGACTTGAAATCTCTGTGAATGACGTTGTTTTCAGAAGCATGCAAGAAAGCTAATCCCCGAGCTGCACCAATAGCTATTTTAAGCCGTGTGTTCCAAGAAAGTAATTCTAAGTTACGATTTCCTGCTCAGAAACACAAGAAAATAAATTAAACTCAAATTCATGAGGAGTTTTCTTTCACATCTTTTTATTGTGTTCAATCCATACTTTTGAATAGATAATTGTCTAAGCTTCCCTTTGGCATGAACTCATACACAAGAAGATGCTCATCATCGTCCCAACAGTAACCCAATAAATTGACCAGGTTGGGGTGAGAAAGCCTTCTCATGTTTAGTTCTGTCTGCATTTTCCAATCAACAGAAAAGCAAGTTAAATAATCCAATACTTTAATTGCGTTGATGGTTACACAATATAATTAAATGCAATATGAATAGCAAAATGAATTTAGCCAAAGAATGTGTTATGTTTTTGTATGTCCTATAGAACAGAACAAGTTCATCTGATTTTACCAACATTGTCAAGAAAAGTTTGTATTAAATTTGTTAACAGGGCATAAAAAATTAAAATAAGTATAAGAAAGAGATGAAATTAAAGCGACCTGCCACTGGACAAACCCTTGCGTGCTTTCGGGGTTCAACCTTTTTATGGCAACGACCATTCCGTAGCCTGCTTTGGTAGGGGCGAGGGTATCCTCATCCAACCATCCCTTGTAAACTCGGCAAAAGCCACCTTGACCCAGCAATGTGTCATGCCTGAAATTGTTTGTGGCAGATTTCAACTCCTCAAAATCGAAAACCTTCAAGTTTGGCCATTTCGGAATCAGGCCATCAGGTGGAGGAAGAGGAAGAGAAAGGGGACGACGATAGATGCTTCCACTCACAATCACGGAAAACTGTCTATTTACGGTGCTGCTGCTCGTGGTTTCGGTGATTCCCACGTTTTTGCAGTTAGTGCTTGCTGAACCTGGAAACAGTGGAAGTGGAACCGAACCGAACTCGTCATGGGAAAATTCAAATTGGAGGAAGAGGGGAACGACCCATATGTCTTGTGTTTAGAAAGGGTGAGAAAAAGTAGAAAGAAGACTTGCCTGAATAGTAAGGTCGGTCGAGGGAAGAAGAGTTCTGTGTCGGGCCAGAGGAGAAGCAGACACCCATGCCAGGAGCCTCTGTTTTTCGTCGGCAGTTGACTAACGAAATTGACCGTGAAAAAGTGGATGTAGGACTGTTGGTAATGGTTATTTATTGGTTAAGCTTTGAATGAAGAAGACAAACAGATGGGAGAAACGTTTAGATAAATGGACGCTTGTAGTAAAGTTGCACGAAAACAAAATACAAGATTTTTTATTTTTAATTTTATGCAACTTTACTATTGACATTTTTTTTATCTGATAAGATTTACATATAAGAACTTGGTAAGAAATTATAGCTTAGGAAGTTGATTTAAAAATTATCTTTTCCTTTTTTTGTTACATAAACTTGAGAAAAAGTTAGTAAAAATTTGATGGTAATGTGAAATAACAAATCATTATTTTTTTAGACTTCAACATAGCATTATTAATAATAGATATTTTTTTTTAGCTCCTCGGTATTTTTTAGTCATGGCAACGCTCATCTTTTATTGGTTAATTTCGTCGGTCAACTGCATGGGTCTCCGCTTCTCCTCTGGCTCGGCACCTCACTCCTCTTCCCTCAACGGCTCTCACTGTTCAGGCAAGTCTTCAACTTTTCCTCACCCTTTCAATATTCTGGGCGAAACACGACATGGGTCGTTTCCCTTTTCATCGAATGCGAATTTTCCCATGATGGGTTCGATTCCTCTGTTTTCAGGTTCAGCAAGAACTGGCTGCAAGAACGTGGGGTTCTCCGCAACCGGGAAGAGTCAGTTTTCGGAGATTGCGAGTGGAAGCGACGATCGCGAAGAGTCTCTTGGTCGGATTCTGAAATGGCCAAACTTGAAGGTGTTTAGTTTTGAGGAGCTGATTTCTGCCTCAAGGCGTTTCAGGTATGACATACAGGGGTTAGTGATCGGTAAAGGTTGTTTTGGCCCAGTTTACAAGGGATGTTTGGATGAGAATACCCTTACCCCTGCCAAAGTAGGCTATGGAATGGCCGTTGCGATCAAAATGTTTAACCAAGATTACTTCCGAGGGTTTGAAGAGTGGCAGGTCACTTTAATTTTGTCTCTTTCATTTACTTTTTTTTTTTCTAATGCAATGTAAAACACTTTCACCTTTAAATTAGAGCAGTTCTTGTATAAGTTAAGAATTTTAATAAAAAAAAATTCTTTTCAATGTTGGTAAAATTAGATGAACTTGTTCTGTTGTAGAGGACATACAAAAACACAACTAGGCATTCTTTGGCTATACGTTTATCATTCTGCCATTTTGTGATTTTGCTTGTCATACTGCATTTCATCTTATAGTGTAACCTTCAACACAATTAGAGTACTTTTTCATCTCATAAGTCCTACTTTTTGCACAACTTCAGTCTTGCTATATCAGTATTTAACATGTTTTTCTGTTGATTGGAAAATGAAGTCAGAAGTAAACTTTTTAGGAAGGCTTTCTCACCCCAACCTGGTTAATCTATTGGGATACTGTTGGGACGAGGATAAGCTTCTTCTAGTGTATGAGTTCATGCCAAAGGGAAGCTTAGACTATCATCTATTCAGAGGTATGGATTCAAGACAATAAAAATGTATGAAAGAAAACTACTTCTGATGAATATGAGTTTAATTAATTTTCTTTGTCGTATTTCTGAGCAGGAAACATAACACCACTTTCTTGGAACACACGGCTTAAAATAGCTATTGGTGCAGCTCGGGGATTAGCTTTCTTGCACGCCTCTGAAAACAATGTCATATTCAGTGATTTCAAGGCCTCAAATATACTTCTTGACGGGGTCAGTTATTTTTTGTTACTTGATTTCTAAGTTTTTTAGTCTACCTTTTCCCTTATTTCAAGAGATGAAAGCTAAAGCAAATGTAGTATCAAGTTGGGATGAATAGACAGTATATGAATTTGGATCCCGTCATTTGTTTTACTGACTATACTCATTGAAAAGGTATCAAAACTTAGTCTGTCAATAGAATATCAGCTGAACAGTGCAATGTCTTTGTTCTCCTTGTCTGCTGACTAGTTGAAGCAAGTCACATGATGTTATGAATGCATAATATTTTTTAAAATATCAAAATTGATATTTATTTAATGCTAAATTTATCAGGTCATTTTGATAATTGATTGTTTTGTTTCCTACAGAATTACAATGCAAAGATCTCAGATTTTGGCTTTGCTAGATGGGGGCCTTTTGAAGGAGAATCACATGTATCTACCAGGGTCATTGGCACATATGATTATGCTGCTCCAGAATACATAGCAACAGGTAATTATATTTAGCCATTATTAACAACTAAGGTAGCTTTAAAATGCATGTTTTGACTTTATTAATGTCTCATAAGGCAAGATGTGAGCCAAGATTACATTCTATGCCATGTAAAAAAGACACGGAAGCAAAATAAATTAAAAAACAAAGGATCTGTTTGGTTTAAGAAGATGTTTTCATCTTTGTTTCCTGTTTTTCACAAATAATTACTGAAATGCTATGTGGTTTCTTGATTTCAAAGATTTACACGAGAAACAGTTAACACCAGATTTGCGTTCTTTTCACTGTTTCTGAAAGTAGGAAACAAAGTCAAAACAAGGTGACATATTGACATTTTTGTAGTTATCAATACAAACAGGAAATGAAAACAGACGAAGTTTTCTTAAACCAAACAGGACTTAGTGTAACACAAACAGTCGATGCTGTGGAAGGTGAAGTTGGGAGAAGGCAGACTAAAATAAGGAATAGTGTAATGCTCTGATCCACCACAAACTAACATGCCTTTGAATTGTATCAATATTTCAAAAGGCCACTTGTATGTGAAGAGTGATATCTATGGATTTGGTGTAGTGCTGCTTGAAATACTTACAGGCATGCGGGCACTTGACACAAATCGACCTCAAACCATGCAGAACCTAGTTGAATGGACTAAGCCTTGTCTTTCTTCCAAAAAAAAGTTGAAAGCCATAATGGATGCTAAGATAGAGGGTCAATATTCACTTGAGGCAGCATGGCAAGCAGCAAAACTTACTCTAAAATGCCTAAAATCTGTCCCTGAAGAACGTCCTTCTATGAAAGATGTAGTTGAGGCATTGGAAGCCATTGAAGCTATCCAAAACCCACAATTCGCAGCGTACATCTCATCCACCCCCTCGGCAGGGTCGTAAGAGTATAAACAAATTTATAAGAAAAAAAAAACTAGAAATTGAGATTGATTATATATAGCAATATGGTCCATTGAATGGGTTGTATCAGTCATTTAATAAATGTGATTTTCTTTTTCTTTTGCTGGTTGGAGGGGGGAATTTCACAAGCATTTTAACATATATGATTTCCTTTTGAATTATTCACATTCTTTAGTGGGAAAACATTTTGTACTAGAACAGAATTTTGATGCTAACATGTCACTTTTTTCAAGGCTTTTTTTTTTCAACAATGGAAAGTTGATCGGGTCAGGTATATCATGTATAGTTAAGAGTAATGATACATGAACACAGTTATATGTCATATACTTCATCAACGCTTGTTATTTTTTTTATCAATTTTTTCTTATTACATTATATTACTTATTATATATATATATATATATATATATTCTTTTTCTTGAGTTAATTAGAGGTTGGTATCCGCTATTTTTTTTCTTTCTATAGAGATTATGTTTCGCTATTATACTAAAAAAAGGTAATTAGAACACGAAACTGTACGTGAGCATATCTCTTAATTCAAAACACAAACACTATGACTTAGTGCTTAAGCTATCTTGTATGTTGCTTTAATATCTTTTTTGCAATCCAGTTGATGCTGTAGGTAAATCTATATATGTGACTTTGTTAACTTGAAGGATGCAACATCCGTAGCTTTCTTGATGTGTTTTATAGTTTGAGATAATCTCATTTTTCTTTTTGTGTAGGTAGGAGGAATAATCTTCTAAGAGCAAACAAGAGAGAGAAGTTAGATGGGTCAATCAAATTCAATTCAACCAGTCTTTAACCTTAAAAAAAAGGAATTGGGCCCGTTTTAAAATAGGATTGAAAATCTCAATCTAACCCAACAATTCTAATGAATTAGGGATTGGGTTGACTCACCAAAACTTTAAAAGAATTAAAAAAAAGTAATTAAAAATAGATAAGTCATAAGACAATTCACTAGATAGATAAACATAAATAATTTTAAACACAATGTAATTACAAGAATAATATCTTTTTTTATAAAAGAATATTATGATGTTGAATTGTCCTAACAAATTCTTTTAAGAAATTATCATCATGAGTTAAATAAATGTAGAATAAAGCAATAAAATAATATGAAATTCATAAATAATACTAGATGGATTTAAAGGATTGTGTCCCTTAATCAAGTGATTTAGGGTTCGAACCATGATTGACCCTTGAATATGGAATAAATCGTGCTGGAAGAGGAATACCTACCTTGTTTGCATTCACAATCCCCTAGGAATGACTCATGACATATGACAAGATTAGACTTTGAGACAGACTCTTGACCCTTAACCCTCTAAAGCTCGCATCGCCCTCATCCAAAGCACTACTGCATAATAGGTCATTAACATTAGTTTTACAGGACATTCAACGACATTTTTTTTAATCGATAGAGATGAAAAATTGTAAAGGCCAAAGGGAAAAAATTGGGAATGTTTTAGGTTAGAGGGAAACAAAAATTGGGAATTTTAGGTTGGTGGGAAACTAAAATTTGTCTAAATGTGAGACAAATTTTTATTACATTTCTACTTTTCATAACTTTTATATCATTCACCCTATTTTTTTATTGATATGATTTAATTCAAATTTCAAAACACTCATGTATATGCATGTTAGGTGTGATTGAATTTAGTTTTCTTTCTATTTAGAATTTAATATTCATACACTAATAGCATAAGATAGTTTTACACTATCATCCAATCATATCATACATCATTATTTGAATTACTTTATAATAATTATTTTAAAAGTCAACAAATTTATCATATATGATAAATTGTCATTGGATGACATGTAAATCATTTAACACTGCATAACACTTATATATATATATATATATATATATATATATATATATATATATATATATATATATATATATATATACACACGCACACACACACACACACACACACATATATGAGGAGTGTTAGAAACAGACTCCTCCTAACTAGAGCTGTCAACACGGGTTAACCGTCCTGTTGGGCCCACCCACATTGAATCACCTCCTAACTAGAGCTGTCAACACGGGTTAACCGTCCTGTTGGGCCCACACACACACATATATATGAGGAGTGTTAGAAACACACTCCTCCTAACTAGAGCTGTCAACACGGGTTAACCGTCCTGTTGGGCCCACCCACATTGAATCACCTACTTGATGGATCAACCCAACTCTGCTCACTTCTTGGTGAGTCTTAAAAATGCTAGCCTAGACCAAGCCACCATAGGTTGGTTGGTTAAACATGTTGATCCAACAAGGCAACCATTAAAAGTCCAACAAGGCAACAAATAATTCTCTAACAAAAAAATTTCATGATCACAAAATAGTCTAGACAACCAATACAATTCATTTGTTTTTTTCAATGGGTTAGGTGGGTCAACCAAGCCCACCAGGGGTTCAACTTGGGTGCCATATATATAACCATGGCATCAACCAAAGCACCAAGTAATTAATAAGCAATATTTTTAACTATTGATAATAAAATATATTTTTAAATATTGATAATATTTTAAATTTCTTAAGCAAAATATATTACAGATCAATCATATGAGACTTTGACTTTATTTAAATAGTTAAAACTGATATGATAATATAAAATTTTGATATTACAAATAAAATAGACACATAGAGGCAATATCATTTTCGTCCCTAAGATATTAGAGTTTAGGAAAAAATTAACATTGAGAGACAAACTATTTTTGTGTCTAATATATGTCTCTATGAATAATTGGACAATTTAGAGATGAACCTTGAGACAAAATAAAATAGAGAAGGATTTTTTCGTCTCTACTTATCGTCTCTTGTATACAATTTTCCGTTCGATCTCTACCTACTAAAATTTATCTTTATTTTTGTCTCTACCAGAGATGGAAACACCTTCTGTCTCAAACTTCATGTCTCTATCTTAGCTTTTTCTAATAGTGCCACTTGTAGCATCCCAAATTTCTTAGATTGGGAAGTTATGTGTAGAATTGTTTGTTTGTATGATATGTAGTGTAATAGTATTATTCTTAGTATAATTATGAATGTAAGATGTAGAACTATCATTAGACAGCCATGTGACTTGGATTTAAGTTTTGAGTCTATGGATCGGTGGTTTAGATACAGAGAACCCTTAGTCAAACCATCAGTTAACAAAAGTAAACTATAGTTTAGAAAGTCAAAGTAAGGATATTTTCATTAATGGCAGTTTAGTAATTGAAGGATTTTATGTCAAACAAAGAGATTTAGGCACATTAATGAAAGTTAGAATATGTTTGTGTCTAGATGTGAGAAACTATTAGCCAACACATGTTAACACATCGATTAAACACACCCATTCACAGCACACCTGCAAGTTGAAGGTTCTTGACGACATTAATAGACACATCAAGTTTTCAAGACAACTTATATCACTTAATGGCTTGCCATGACATCCTACCGCACTTCACAAATTATAGAGATGATGAGTCTCATAACTCATGACTCAATAGTGGATTTATGGTATAGCAAACATTAAGGATGCAATGCACATCACAAGAATCATTCAATCTCATTTAATCATGCAAAGGAAAATACAATTAATAATTCAATCATGTTCAACAAAAGCATTCATAAGTAATCACACAGAGTGCACACCAGAATATGGTAAGCACATAACACACTGGCCAAAAGGTCTGGCCTGCTCTAATACCACTAAATATGACTCCCTCTACCCAACATACATATAAATAAATAAAAAATATAAAAATATTGATCAACAAATTTACGTGGGTAAAAGGCTCACATTCATTTCACTATTACCAAATAAGACTTATTAAAAATATATTCGGCACAAAACAAGGTCGTCAAAGTTTACAAAAAAAATGTTTTGTTAAATCAATGGGGTAAAATAAAATAAAATAACATAATGTAATTAAAATAGAAATTCATCCCAAATGTCATATCATATTAGAGCATTGTGTCCCAACATCTTCTACCACGAGATCCTTTAAATTCATTCACCTAGTCATCTGCTCCCATGAACACAAGGTTCGAGATCATCTCAGGATCCAAACACAAATAGCACTCAGGAAGTGAGTTATCACACAAAAAAAACAAATAAACAAGACATAATCAAAATAAATTATGGAAATATTTATAACATAACTTAATACAACCCATGTCACTTCACCACTTTATCTTTAAAATTCGTTTCTTTTCAATCACATTACACATGAATCACACACTCGAGTCAAGACGCAATAACACTCATCAATTTCATAATAAACAATTAGCAAGTGTTATGCAACAATTATACTAAGACTCAAGCCTACATTCAATGTGGTACCATGTCAGTGAAAAACCACCATGTGGCGCTTAGGAGTACATAACAAGACACACCACACAATGGGTATGTCAGGTCACTCTCACTAAGTAAAATCATAAGGTCATTAATCAGGGTCACTCTGTTTTGCGAAAATGCTCCAACTATGTGGGATCAACATAGGCTTAAAGGAGCATTCAAACCCCCAAGGCCTAGACTCTAAAGAATCCGTTAGGACCTCACCTTCTTGATTTAAGTCCAACCCCTAAAAACAATTTTCGCAAGGAGATTCTCCTCATGAATTATACAATACTCATGACCTCACACTCATGTTTCAAACACGTTTAACATATTGTGCTACAATTTAACACTAGTTCCTAACTAGGAACCTACACTTTCTCTTTAACAATGAACACAAACACTTGTTATCAATATAAACACTGGTTGTGTTATTGTATAATTTACAACTCACAACACAATCATTATCACATCAAGTGTTAAACACACACACTTATTCAAAATCAAATATTATGCCCATAATTTAACATCTCATAATGTCACAATCCACCATCACAGGTTTACATGTATCTCACAAATTAACACATGTTCAACTTTGTACTTATACTTCATTTCAACAATAATATTATAAGCAAACACTGCTCATGAATTATACAATACTCATGACTTCATACTCGCATTTCAAATATGTTTAACACATTGCGCTACAATTTAATATTAATTCCTAACTAGGAAACCTACATTTTTCCTTTAACACTACACATCAACATTTTTCTCAAGATAAACGTTGGTTGGGTTATTGTATAATTCACACCTCACAACACAAGTAATGTCACATCAAGTGTTAACCACACACTTATTCATAATTAAAACTCATGTTCACAACTTCACATCTCATTATGTCAAAATCAATCATCTTATGTTTACGTGTATCTCACAATTTAACACATTTAACTTTGCACTTATACTCAATGTCCATAACAATATTATAATCTTAAAGTAATATATTATTATTCAATTCATCATATATTCAATTTATCACTTATATACAATTTCAATCATAATTTCATAATTTCAACATAATTATTTATCACGTTAATCTTATTCAAAGCACAAACAAATTATACAAAAATATTTTTCAATCCACGGGGAGTAAAACCCCTCAAATAATTTCACATAATCATACAAGAAGAATTTCAATACAATAAACATCCCAAAATAAACCTCAATTCAATCCTTTAAGAACCCCTACACATGTTTATTCTAACTCCAATTGCGATAAACACACCCCTATAATTAATAAGTTTAGAAACTATAGAAAAAAATATAAAATGAGAAATTTGCAAAAGACAAGTGTAATCGAGTGTATTGGATATAAATAGTGTAGCTTCAGAGAAATTACAATGTCCAACCATGAAGTAGCATTGTATTTTACTCATTTTGTAACACAATAGATAAAAAATTAACTATAACTATTTTTTTAAGCCTTGATATTCAAAAGTCATATTAGATCACAACTAATTTGAGATAAGTGGGGTGGGAGATAAAGTTCTCCCGACATCATTTTTTTTTTTTTAAGAAAAGGTTATTTTACAACAAATTTAATGATGTGATGGAAAGGAATACAGAGAAAAAAACAAGTATTATATAAATTGTCTAAGTAATCTTTATTTTTATTTATAAAATTCAAATTTAAATCCATGATAAGAAAAAATTAATTATATCAAGAAAAACTTATTATAAATCCCCTATGATTATCTTTAATTTTCACATAAAAAAATCAATTATTTTTTTCACGGTAAAGCAAAGCTATAAATATTGCATATAGTTCATAATTTCACCATAATTTTGAAGAATAGAATTAATTTTGTGTTATCCAAACAAACTTATCTCTTAAGGAAAGCTAAGTTTTTTCCTACTTAGACTAATTGGTACTGGTGACACTATTACTATACTAACATGAAGATTCTATAATTAACTTCACTGCAAAGGCAAACATAAAGGCTCTTTCCTCATCTCTTATAACCCATTGAATGGAATCTATTTTGCTTTAAGTTTAGTAAAATAGCTTCATGCATAGGATAAGTTAAATCTGTCAAGATGAACATACTAGAAGCTCAAAATTGTTTAAAAAGAAAATTCTGAACAAAATAATTACTGCTTGAGTTCAAGAAAGCATTCTCCAGATTTCATGTAAATTAAAAAAAAAAAATCTAAATATAACACCCAGAATTTTAACCAAACCAACCAAAAAATTCAGCAGCAAGAAATAAAGTAATAGAATTGTAATTAGCAGACTAAATGCTACACTTCAAATACAGTTATTAATCAAGGATGTTTGGGTGTTCCAACCAAAAGGTTGGTCCAATAATGTCAATATGTCCTACAATAACCTTTCCATAATTTTCAGGAAACTCTCCATTCTCCTGATGAATTAGAGCAATATCTACCTTGTCCCTATAAACCGAGGATCCTTGTCGGTACATGACTGGTAAATTATTGTAGTCAATAGCCAATTCCTTAATTTTCTTTTGCAACTGAGCACCCTTTAAACTATTTTGGGCTTCCCTTTTGCTTTTTCCAGATGCAACTAACTTCCAGAAACAAGAGTTATATTGATTGTTGATGTGGCAATCCACTTGTCTCCATGAAAGGTAGTCCCGTAGAATCTCAGTAGATGGATAGCACACCGCTCGTCCATCAAAGGAAGGAGGGTACTTTAACTCACTTTGTTGGAAGAAGTTTTTCCATCTCCTCACATAAGTGGATGTGAAGAAAGACACAATAGCTGAAATTATTGTATTAGCTCTCCTTTGATAAAGATTAGTGGCTTTCTTAAGAATAAAGCTATACTCATCACTAACCCCAAAAGCAAAGACTATATCCTCCCAAAACTTTTCTAAGACAGCGACTGCATACAAATTCATCAAGTTAAGAGCTCTATCATCATTTGGCTTCACAAATTCACGTATCTCAGAAAACCTGTGGAAGTGGCATCCATCTATTCGAACTACAATCCATGTAGATGGCATCAATTTGCTATCAAATTCAAAGGACCTCACATACTCGGGAGTCACATTGTTAATTTCTTCAACAAACCCACCAAGCTCCTTCAAAAGAACAGTATGCTCATTCAAAAATCTCTAACTTGCTATTTTCTTGGAATGCACTGTGATTATCTTGCTTTTGCACCTTTTAATTGGAGCACCATTATCTGTGTACTTCACAATATCTTCAACGATTGTCTTCAGAACACAAGACCCTTAGCGGAATATCGGCTCTAGTGTATTGTAATTAACATTGAACTCATCAAACAAAAGATTGTTTAGCTCACTTTTGTCAAAATCCTTGATGAAATCCCATGCTTCCTTCCCATTCATTCCACGTTCAACAAGACGCCAAAGGCATTGCTCATGCAGATTAGTCAAATGACAAATATTCTGTCGCCACAAAAGATACACTTGAAGAGCTTCTACAGATGCACGAGCTATGACTCGCCCGTGGAAGGAAGGAGAACATTGTAGTTCCTTGTATGGAAAGAATTCATCCCATTTTCTCACAAAGATGGATGAGAAAAAAGAAGTAAAGATGGATAGCACTTTGCTTGCACGCCTTTCATAGAACTTGGAGGTCTTCTTGAAAACAAAAGTATACTCATCACTGAACCCATATGCAAGGACTACGTCTGCATACTCTTCAAGAACTTTAACAGCGCAAGAGTTCATCAATTTCAAGGCATTTAAATCGTGAGGTTTATGAAGTTTACTGGCCTTGATCCAAACAAGAATGATATTAGGAAACATGACCTCATCCTCAACTTCAAAACACTTGACATACTCATATTTGCTGTTTGCCATACTGCATGCAAAAGTTTACACATGTATTACTTATTAGCACACACAAGTTAACAACAACAGACTTATCCCGCTAGGAGCATACACAAGTTAACAAAGTGAAACTAATAATATACTAATTTAAAACTCTGAATGTATAACAATTGTTTTCAGATTAAGATTATGATAAAGTTGTAGATTTAAGATGAGTGTAAACTTTGAAGTTGCAGATTATAATAATGTACTAATTTAAAGCTGCAGATTATAATTGAATGTATAACTATCAACAATTGAACATATCAGTAATAACTTATTACATTTAAATTGAGTCATTCAGTGGATGAGATGAAAGGTATTTTACTATTTTAAGGTCAAAAATAAGCATTGGGTGGTGCCAATCAATAGGCCATATGTTTGGTATTGCTTTTATCTTGCATCCTTAATAAGTAACTTTTGATCAAAGTATAATATCTGTATACAAGTATGACACATAGGCTAACCATAGAGACACATTCATCATGGCGGATAAATTGCTATGATCTAGAAAAAGTGTTGCCGGTATCACAAAACATGAGGAATTAGAGCAAAGTACAGTAAAAGGAATGGCCACAACGTAAAACATAGGAGTAACAATTAAAGAAAATCTCTTTAAAAAGCATTTAAGAAAATTAAAGAGAAAGTGTTTTTGTGCATCCAAACACAACATAAAAGGGGTCTTTAACCAACTAAGAAATCAATAATACAGCAGCTATAAGCTTTTCTAAAACCAAAAGGCTAAATAAATATAGAAACCAAAGTGCTTAAACCCCCATTCCCCACACCTTAAACACCGTCACAAAGCATAATGAGTGAAGCTTCTATGGGCTTTTGGAGTGACTGAATCCTAACACAATTGACAACAAACCAACTCTCTTCCCTCTCTTTCTAATTATGTCTTAACCTCACATTCTCCTAAACCCGAATTGACACTATCACAGTCTCCTTCATCCTTCTCTCTCTGAATCTATCAATTATTTTCTCTCTTTCTCTTTCATGCATATTCGCAAACACATAGTAATCACCACCTAGCTCAACCTCAAACCACCAAAGAAAAAGCCACGACCTATTTCACCATATTCAGTATCCTCCAACCCCATCAAACCAAAATCCAAGTAAATTCCAAAACGTATAAATGTAATCCATATAGGCAAAACATACAGGCCGTCAATAAATTCAAAATTGAAATAGAAAAAGTGGGCAGGGACAGAGAGAAAGAGACAACATACCAACAAGAGAGAGAGAGAGAGAGAGAATGGATTGTGCAACAAGAAAGGTCGAGCGTTGCAGCTAGAGAGTGAGCGTCCTCGGGGAAGAAAGTGGCTTTTCAAAGTGTTCCCTTGGAGAAGACGATTCTGTACTGTAAGGGATTGTTTGGTTAAAATAAAGAAATTATTATTTAAGAAGAAATTTTCAAAATTTAGGATGATTTTCACAATTTTTTTTTCTATACTTTAATTTAAATATTTGTTTCATACAACTAAATAATTCCTGAAAGAAAAAAATGACACAATTAAAGTTAGTTTTTTTTTTATTTTGTTTTGTTGTTGTTGTTGCTTAGAAAAGATACGTCATAAAGTTCCATCAAACATGTGCTCACAATGGCACTATGAGTGGTAAAGTGGGCTAATTCAACCCATTTTGGCCCACTCTGCTGCTAGCCCACCAAAAGTGGATCAGGATGGGCTGGCCCTCCTTCTAATGATGGATTAAAGATTTTGATACTCAAGGGCAAGTTGGCGGGCCGACCCACCAAAAAAGAATATATATATATATATATATATATATATATATATAATAAAAATAATTCAAATGAACAAATTTAGTTTAAAAATGCGAAGTATATCAATTGTTTATTCTAAATTTGATTTTAATATAATTTTTTCTATAAGTATCAAAGAAATTGAATTTATAAAATAATATAAAAATAATAACAAATACCTATTTTGAACAATACTATAAAAAATACAAAGTGACAACCCAAACCCTAAACACCTATTAGTACTTAGATTTTCTTTAAAAAAATATATGTATGGCGGTCTAATGAGCCAACCCTTCCCGTGCTGCTGTTGGCTCGTCGGACCTACGGGTTAGGTAGGGCAGGCCACATCATGTTGACAGGTTCCATCAAACATCAGCGAGGTGGATAACTCTAACTCCTTAAATGGAATTAGCCATTATCACACAACAAATTGATACCAAGACCTAAAACAAGTATGCAGAACCAATCAATGTTCACACAAACACACAGTACAACCTTATGACCCAAATAAAAAATAACTAAGCAGAACTAAAAGCTTCAAAAAAACAAAAACCTCCAAGGAAAGTTTTGGACAGGTTGACGAGGTTGTAGAGGTGGTTTTTGTGGGGAGGAGAATTAAAGGAGAAGAAGATTGCATGGGTCAAGTGGGAATCAGTATGCCTTCCAAAGGAGAAGGGGGGCTTGGGAATTAAGGACCTGAGGAAATTTAATTGTGCCCTTCTCAAAAAATTGAGATGGAATTTATTTCATCATAAATGAAAGTTGTGGGCTAGAGTGTTGGATTCAAAATATGAAGGCTAGAGGAACTTGGATGAGGTAAGAAGGTGCAACAGTGAATTCCTATGGTGGTGGGACCTCGACTTCATTTGTCAATCTGCTGAGGAGGGAAGGTGGTTCCAAAGTGGGGTAAAATGGAATGTCGAGTGTGGAGCCAAGGCGAGATAAAGGTGGTCTGATTGAACTACCTTCACCTCCATCATCATCTCGTGGCACAATATTCCTTCTACATGGAACATCGGGCGAATAGTAGTAAGATGTAAATGTAGAGGTCTCTTCCACTAAATAAGCTTCACAAATACTGCCCTCAATTGCAGATGTGTTTGTGACCTTGTCTTTTAAAGGGTGAATAAACCTAAAACAATAAATTGAAGACATTAATTTAATAAATATTGATTAATCATTTATTGAAAACGAATAAGATATATTACTCAACCTTTCAAAGGGATACATCCATCGATATTGCATGAGACCACCAACCCTAGCTTCATAAGGCAAATGAATTGGAAGATGCTCCATAAAGTTGACAAAACTTGGGAAATATTTGTTCAAGTTTGCACAAAGTTATTGGAATATTTTTTTTCCATTAAGCATAAAGCATCCTCTTTTAGTAGAGGCGAAGTTATTTCTCGAAAGAACTGATTGAACTCTGTCAGTGTGTTCCAAATGGCCTTTGGTAAAGCTTTGAAGGCAACTGGAAGCAAACATTGCAGGAACACGTGGCAAGGCAAAGGCATACCCATCGGGTAGGCTTTAGTCTTTTGACCCATGCACACACTACTAATCTTTGTTGCTTAGTTAATGTGTATTTTGCCTTGGGTTTTTTCAGTTTCCGCCTTCCTCCATCTTACAACTCCAAATCTCTTCGCCTACAAATATCTACCATGTCTAGTCTAGCATTAAAAGTAGTTTTATTTGGTCTCATCATGTTTATGCCTAAAAGCAATTTTATTTCTTCTATAAGAATGATCAATTGGCAAGAATTTTCAATGTAAATCAAAAAATGATACCTTTCAACCCTTATCAAGGTATATTCCTTTTGATTGCTCCATGCAGATTAGACAAGCAAGTTTACCCATTTTCATCCAACCTAACAACATTTTGTATGCAGGAAAATCACTAATAGTCCACAACAAGCAAGCTTTCATAAAAAAATTATGCTTCAATAAGACATCAGAGGTCATGACACCAAAATTCCATAAAAGTTTGAGGTCATCTATAAGTGGCTGCAAGTACACATCAATTTTTTTTTTTGGATTGGATGGGTTGTGACACCCTCTACCCCGACATATAAATAAATAAATAAAATATATTGGTAAACAAAAATCAAATGGGTAAAAGGTTCACATTCATTTTAATTACCAAATAAACTCATTAAAAATATATTCGGCTCAAAATAAGGCCGTCAAATTTACAAAAATATTTTGTTAAATCAGTGAGGTGAAATAAAATAGACTAACAACATAAAATTAACATAAAAACTTATATCTCAATGTCACATCTTATCAGAGCGTTCTGTACCGACGTCCTTCAGCACAATATTCCTTAAAGCAGTTCACCTAGTCATCTGCTCCCCCGAACACAAAGTTCAAGATCATCACAGGATCCAAACACAAACAGCAAACTGGGAGTGAGTTATCACATTCCTAACTAATAGAGAAACAAGACAACTAGATATACATATCATATAAACCAAATAAAACTTACTTACATGTAATTCACGTAGTTCCACCACTTTGTCATTCAAAGTTCACTTTTCATCCATCAATCACACTTTTCAATCATCAATCACATTACACAAGAATCACACGCTCTGATCAAGACATAATAACACCTCAATTTCATAATAAACAATTAGCAAGCGCATGAGACAATTATGCTAAGACTCAAGCCTACATGCAATGTGGTACCATGTCAGTGAAAAACCACCCTGGGGCGCTTAGGAGTACATAACAAGACACACCACACAATGGGTTTGCCAGGTCACTCTCACTAAGTAAAATCATAGGGAGACCAGTCAGGGTCACGATGTTTTGCGAGAATGCTCCAACCATATGGGATCAGCATAGGCTTAAAGAAGCACTCAAACCCGATGACCCCCAAGGCCTACACTCCGAAGAGTCCGTCAGGGCCTCTCCCTCCTGATTCAAGTCCAACCCCTAAAATCATTTTAGCACACAGACACTGCTAGTGAATTATACAATACCCACGACCTCACACTCGTGTCTTAAACACGTACAACATATTGCGCTACAATTTAACACTGGTTCCTAAATAGGAACCTACACTTTCTCTTTAACACTGGTTCCTAAATAGGAAACCTACACTTTTTCTTTAACACTGCGCATTTACACTTTTCTCAAGATAACACTGGTTGGGTTATTGTACAATTCACAGCTTACAACACAAATAATGTCACATCAAGAATTAATCACACATTTATTCACAACCAAAACTCATTCACAATTTCACATCTCATAATGTCACAATCCACCATCACATGTTTTCACGTATCTCACAATTCAACACCTGTTCTACTTTACACTTTTACTCAATCTCAATAACAATATTATAATCTCAAGGCAACATATTATTCCACAATTCATCACATATTTCATTTATAAGCACTGCTCATGAATTATACAATACCACGACCTCACACTCATGTTTCAAACATGTTTAACACAATTGCGCTACAATTTAACACTGGTTCCTAACTAGGAACCTACACTTTCTCTTAAACACTGCGCATAAACACTGGTCGGATTATTGTATAATTCATAGCTCACGATATAATTAATGTAACATCAAGTGTTAAACACATTCACTTATTTACAATCGAATATCATGTCCACACTTTAACATCTCATAACATCACATCAACCATCTCATAACATTCCTAATGATATTCATAAGGTACAACATACACATGTTTATCAAATTTAACCATAATATTCTCAAACTCCAACACTTAATAATTTTTGGAATCATACTATAACACTCTACAATCTTATTTACATAAATTATTAATATAAATAACAACCTCTATATATATATAAGCTAGCATACATCATATTGAATCACAAATTACAAAGTAAGCTTTCAATGCACAAATTCTAAATAATTATATGAACATTTTGGTCAATTTCAATTATGATATTAACTTTTTAAATTATATATAAAAACCTAAATAGCAAGAAAAAGAGAAAATACAAAATCAATATCTCTCTCTAAATTTCTCCTTTATTTCAACAATTCATATTAATTAGAAAAAGTACTCGATTTATAGGGTTCACGCTCAACACAATAGCATATCAATTCCATAACAGTTGGTCTGTCAAACATATATAATTTATTGTAATAATTATAAGGATAAAATGAAAATTGCAAAAACACCCCAAAACTCATTCCAATTGATATCTCTAAGGATCCCTACACATATTCTCACTAATTCCCAATTGTGAATAACTCATTCCTTACCTCTAAGCGGACTCACGTGTCTTCAGCCAGCGATAGCAGCATCTCTAGCGATTCTCTGAGATTCCTCCAATTTTTTTCCTCTAGCTGCTCCGACAGAATTCCTAAATGTCAAAGAGACAGAGAAGGGATTGAAGCCTCCACTTGTACTGTCACCATACGATTTATTTTTCTCCCTCCACAAATATTATCTCACAAATCCCAACGGTGAAAGCGTGCGAAATTGAATTTCGAACAACATATCCAAATTTCATAAAAATCCAACGGTTAAAAAAACCGGGATCGTAGTTTTACCGAGACAGCTCTGGGTTTCTGCGGGAAAGGAAAATGCTACAATGCGAGGGGTATTTCTCTTAGCTCAGACATAATATCAAAATTCCCAACGGTAAGAATTCTCGTAATTGGGTTGCTAACGTGGTGCTCAAATTTCATGATGATCCAACGGTGAACGAGTTCAAGATCGTCTTTTTTCTGAGACAGGTTAGGTGGCCTGCGGGAAAAAGAGAGGGTTTTGGGAGAAGAGAGAAGAAACAACATTGTGAGGCAGAGGAGGCTGAGGAGTCCGTCTGAAAACTGACCTAACATGTTGTTATTTATAACTAGGGGCATTTACGACCAATTGGTTACTCTATTTATTTATTTATTATTTTATAAAAACAAACTTTATTTTATTCTCTATCAAACAAATAAATAAAATATCCTTTTTATTTTCTCTCAAATCATTATTTTAATTAATAATTATATCTCCTTATTTATTTATAAAATCTCATCATTTATTTTAAATTCTATTTATTTATAAATAACAATCCTTTTTAATCTAGTTTACGAAAATTGGGATGTTACATGGGCCATGGATCATAATGGTTAAGAATAAGAACTCTTTTGTGATGCACATCCAAGGTGGGAGATTATAAGGAGTAAGAATTACTGACCAACAAAAATAAGGTCTGTTAGATATATTAGATGGTGCAAACTGATCATAACATAGCCCTAACTTGACATTCTGGGGAGTCTATTGCAAATTCAGAATATCTTTCATCAAAACTCTTCTAAGCCTTTCCATCGGATAGGTGAGATATATAACCTGGCTCTCTCACATTCTCATGATGTCACCTCATTTGACTGCAGTTTGAATTGAGGAATAAAGTCTTTGAAGCCTTGGAATAATTGGAAAATACCACATCTTTTTTAAAGGGACATCTCTAGCTTTACCATTTCTAATTAACAGTTTTGTAACGTCTTCTCGACAAAATCTACATTAACGAAGATCCTTATCAAGAGGATGGTGATAAATATACATCCTTTTAGACAACAATGAATCTTTTGGCAACCTAATCCAAGTTGTTCCATTGATTTCTTTGAGTGATAAAAGTTTTTAGGTATTTTATTATATTTTGGCAATGCCTTCCTCATAAAATCTACTCATCGGTTAAAGCAAGACACTTAAAGTTTCTAATGCAATTGACAATTCAGAGTAACTTTCACAACCATTATAAAAGGGAGCTTGCATAGCTGCCAACATGTCAAAAAATCAGGTTAAGATCTCCCCTCATTTGTTCTGCATAGTGAAACTGTTGCTACTTAATATAATTACCAATTGACGGTCTTAGCAGCATCCATTACTAGCTACTCAAAATCATTGAAGCCTTCTCAAACTCCACTACTTCCATAATAGGAGTTGTTTGAAATGGTTGGTGGAATGGGAGGCCTTTGTTCATCATGATTAGTCCAATAGTAGTAATCACTCATAAACCCTTTCATACAAAGATGCATCTTGACCCCATCAACTAAATGATACTTCATACATTTGCATTTTTTACATGAGCACCTCAACTTTCCTTCTCTTTTATAATTTTCTTTTGCACAAGCAAAGTCAATAAACTCAACAACCCCTGCCATAAATTCATTTGTCACCTTCTCTTATCAGGACTCATCCTCTTATCCATCCACTTACGATGCTCCTGAACTTCCATTTTTTTCTATATGACAAAGTGGCTTGTAAATTATAACAAAAAATAATGATAATTTTCTAACACAAAAAAAAATAAATAACATAGGTTTTAGGGAGAAAAGCTAGGAAGGCCACAAAGGATTCAACCCTCAAGTAGTTAAAAACTTGTACTCAAAATAAATAACTATTGTTAGTTAGTTAGTTTGCACGGTTAGCAATAGCAATGAAAAATCAAGAGACAATATTTGGTTATTGAAATTCATTGGGCATTGGAGAAAGTTTTGGTCTATCAAGTACTAAGGGCAGCAAAAGGATTCTAGACTAGTGGCAGTAAAACAAAAAAAAAAAGTGGTAAACAAGTGCTGAAATGAATCTAAATTAATAGTGCAAAAGTCTAAATTACAAGGGTAACGATATATGCAATATAGGTATTAAATAAAGAAGGCAAAATTACACTTTTGGTCCCCCAGTTTATCTCCAATTTCGGATTTGATACTCCTATAATTTAATTCACAAATTTGGTCCCCCAATTTTATAAATCCATGCAAAATTGGTTCAGGAAGCCCGATTTGGATGTTGACTGTTAACCTCAGACGTTGACTGCCACGTGTCAATGTCTGAGTGGTTTCCTGTAAAGGCTTCATGTTTTTTGGTAAAGTTGTACTTTTGGTCCCCTAGTTTTACTCCAATTTCAATTTTGGTCCCCTTATAATTTAATTCGCACATTTGATTCCTCAGTTTTATAAATCCCTTTATAAATTCAGCCAAATTTCATTACTGGAGAAGTTGTATTTCAAATTTCAAACAAAAATACCATTATCATACATAGGCCACTCAAGCATTCGTATACACATAATACCGCATGGGGGAGCAAAAAAAGAAAAAAAAAATAGCGGGTTATTACAAAACCTGTTAAAGTAAGAGATCTGAAAATTTATGACCCACCCAGGTTGAGATTCATGCGCCACTTTCCCAAGTTGAATAACCCCAGAAGTGGGAGAGAGACAAAGAGTGATTTTTCTCTGGATTCCAAGTGAGTGAAAAACTTGCGATGAAAAAGAAGTGCGAGATTTATCAAGACCTACCACGTCTCTAGCACCAGTAGCTAAACCATTCAAAAGACCAATTTTGCAGGAACAATTTATAAATGAATTTATAAAACTGGGGGACTAAATGTGTGAATTAAACTATATGGGGGACCAAAAGTACAATTTTACCTACAAAAAATGAAGCCTTTACAGGTGACCACTCAAACGTTGACACGTGGCATGACACGTGGCAGTCACACGTGGCAGTCAACGTCTGAGGTTAACGGTCAATGTCCAAATTGGGCTTTCAGGACCAATTTTACAGGGATTTATAAAACTGGGGGACCAAATTTGTGAATTAAATTATAGGGGGACCAAATCCGAAATTAGAGATAAAGTGGGGGACCAATTTTACAATTTTACCAATAAAGAAACAATCAGTTTCCTAACTGTGCAGTTCAGAAAACCTACGAAAGAACAAGACTGGGATCAAATGCAGTTCAGAAAATCAATATGGCACCTGAAAGTCCACTACACCAAGATTGCAACATTTAACAACTTAGATGCAAATTTACATACATATCTTGTAAGAAACGTTAATTGACTATCTTGTACCTATACATTAATTATAACCTCCAGCAAAAAACAATAATAGAAAATGAAAAATAAAGAGAAGGAAACCCAATAATATTCAAGATATGTTATACTGTGAAAGAGCACCAATTTTTAAGAACTTTTAGTTCTGATACAATTTGCTAGGCAACACCTAGTAAAATTTTATTGTTGACTTATCAAATAAATGACGATTGTATAAGCATAAAAGAATAAATTTTATATCTTCCACTATTATTATAATGTATAGAATAACATAACAATTGGAAGAACTTCAAACCATTAATTTCCCATCAATAAAACAATACTAATAAGATGCAAAATCTCTTAACATGACTCACAATTAACATACAACCAAATAAAAGCTACCTGGTAGAAACAACAAAGATGATGGATGCGACAAAAGTTGAGGTGACAAACAGATGCGATGATGATGATTTTCCAACACACGGACCCTAGCAATGTCAAGGGTTAAAACAAAAATAAATAAAACAAGTTGTATTTTATGAGTAAAAATAGAAATGGAAAAAAATAAGAATGAATGAAAGAAAGAAACAAGAAAGATAGAAATAATGTAAAAATATATGTTGTTTACATGGATAGAAGTAGGAAATAAATCTAGCTAGTACTATAACTATGTGTGTGGAAGCAAATTAAAGGATTTGTACTATAATTATTTTTTTAAAATCAGCAAAATGATGTTGTATATATGTAAAAGAGGTACAAAGGGTACCTAAACCTATTTACAAAAGATAGTCAACCAACCTATGGGATCCCATAACATGAACTTTCTACTACCAAGGTTACAAAATATTAATATGACCATATGAATATTAGGTAACCAAAGAGCCTCAAACAATCCCAATCTTTTTTCACCTACAAGAAAACAGTTGTAACTTTGCCTCACCAAAAAAGCATGTGATTCTACCCAATCCACTTCAATTGCACTTACCCGAAACATATATATATATATATATATATATATATATATATATATATATATTATCGAATAAATATTATTAAATAAAGAAACACTAAAAGTGCAAACATAAAATATACTAACATAAGTTTAAAAAGTACATGAAACAAGTATATCAAACTACATCAAACAATGATCTCAAGGTCATATCCGTGTTGTATAATTCTTTTTAATCTCATCAAAGAGGAAATGTTCCTGTATGTTATCTACTACTTGTCGTCTCCCATTCAAACAGTTAATACAAGGACACAAATACTTCTCATCCTCATCTGATCGAGTTCTTTTCAAGGAAAATTCCACGCAAGGCTTATGCAACTTACATTCATCAAACTTCTATCCATCTTTCCTTTTATGTGATACTCACAAAGTCATTCCATGCATGTAGATCTCACTTTTTTTTTTTTATTAAAGGTGTGACCCTATCCCATTCATGAAGACATTTTTTTATACTTGATTCATACGCATGGGTTAAGTATTTTTTCTTAGACTTGACAAAATTTTGGGAGAATTTCACATTGATCTCCAAATACACGACATGAAAGCGGTGATATCAATTCCATCACAATCAAGTATGCACTAAGAGAATAAAGCGAAATGCACTACACCAAAATTTCATCAAATTTAAGAAAAGAGGCTTAACCTATATGTATCAATCTAGTATAAAAAAATTACTCTTGTCAAACTGTCCAAACAAACAATTCAAGATTCAATACAATGATTAATCCAAACTATCCGTATTAATCATCGTATTGACTCTCAAATGAGAAACTAAGGTTCATTTATAAGGAGTATAGCTTGTATATAAAACAATATTCATTAATCAAGTAAACAAATTATAAAAGCAATAGTAAGAAAAGAGAGTTTGAAAAGTGTATGAAAGACATTCATACCTGAAAAGATGGTCACTAACAATATCAATGAATGTGGTGATGATAGTGCAAATAGGAAAAGAAAAATAGCCTACAAATTAAATCATATCAAACAATCTAGTTAAGCCAGTGATACACCAATCAAGCACAACTAGTACTACATTTAACAATCCATGAAACTTGTCAAGAAGAGAGTCCTCATCGAGTAGCTATAGAGTAAACCAAATGCTCTAGCCTTCCAAGTAAAAATTGCAACAGAT
This sequence comes from Glycine max, assembly GCF_000004515.6. Lineage (NCBI taxonomy): Eukaryota > Viridiplantae > Streptophyta > Magnoliopsida > Fabales > Fabaceae > Glycine > Glycine max. The sequence goes on from NC_038252.2 coordinate 26,462,344, forward strand.
TATAAACATAGAAACCTATAAAAGATAGCAAATGAAACATATTAGAATGAGAAGAATAAAAATTATAAAAAAATACCTAATGCGAAGTCATGAAACACTCAACAATTTATAATGCGAAGCCATGAATATTTAGAGTAGTGCAGTAGCAGCTCCAATTGTAACACTTGCCATGGTCTAGTAAAAAATGGTTGACATTAATGTGCAAACATTATCAGTTATTAGGTCCAAACTAACTAATAAGAAATGAATATTGGTATACTTATCAGTTATCATTTATTTCTGCAAACAATTTCCTTTTCTTTATCCACTCCTATTCAAAAACATAGATTTGCTTACATGAAACTCTAGAATCTGAAACTAAGCCACTGAACCAAATGAAACTTGAAAAAAAAAATGCAAGACAAGGCTTTAATATTTGAGCTGGCAACAGGTAATACAATTACAATGTCAGTACCTTTTATAGACAAAGAAGAATTAACAAAGAAAATGAAGAATGGATAAAAGAAATATTGCAGAAACATCTAGCAGATAGATTAATATGAAATTATCATGTAGAGAATTTAGTGTTGGATCAAGTGGCCTCAGAATAATTAAGAAGGGGGGTTGAATTAATTATTCCTAAACCTTTACTAATTAAAAATTTACTCTTCTAAGGCTTTTACTATGTTGTTATGAAAATAAAGAACAGAAAAGAAACTTAACCAAAAGTAAAAGCAAGAATTAAAGTGCACAATGGAAATTAAAAGAGTAGGGAAGAAGGAGACAAACACACAAGAGTTTTTATACTGGTTCGACAACAACCCGTGCCTACATCCAGTCCCCAAGCAACCTGCGGTCCTTGAGATTTCTTTTCAACCTTGTAAAAATCCTTTTACAAGCAAAGATCCACAAGGGATGTACCCTCCCTTGTTCTCTTTGAACAACCTAGTGGATGTACCCTCCACTAGAACTGATCCACAAGAGATGTACCCTCTCTTGTTCTCAGTCAACAACCCAAGTAGATGTACCCTCTACTTGTACCACAAAGGATGTACCCTCCAATGTGTTAAGACAAAGTTCTCAGGCGGTTAAACCTTTGAAACTTTGTGAATGGGGATACAAAAGAATTCTCAGGTGGTTAGTCCTTTGAAAACTTTTGAATATGGGAAAGGGAAGAATCAAAAGAATTCTCAGACTGTGTCATTTTGAATTCTTTGACAAGGGAGAAGGGAGACACAAAAGAATTCAGGCGGTTAGTCCTTTGTTCTTTTGGAAAAGGGATAAGAGAGACATAAAAAGAATTCAGGCGGTTAGTCCTTGGCGAATTCTTTTTGGCAAAGGGAGAAGGGAATGAAAAAGATGAATAGCACAGTTTTCAAGGTTTGGAAAACCAGAAAACTTTGGAAAGCTTTTGGCAAAAAGAAGAAGAAGAAGTTCAAAGAGATTCAGAAATCAATTGGCAAAAGTTTGTTGTCTAAAGAATGAATTGAAAATATCATTGAAATGCAAATCAAAGCCTTGCTTTTATAGACTCTTCAAGTCCAGTCAAGAGACCATTAGAAGAGTTATAACCTTTAGAAAAACTTAAAAACCATTTGGAAAAGTTATAACTTTTAGAAAAATTTGAAAACTATTGGAAGAGTTATATCTTTTGATTTAGTTCAGAAAGTATCACTGGTAATCGATTACCAAATCAGTGTAATCGATTACGCAAAGCTTTTTTGTGAAAAGATGTGACTCTTCACAATTTAATTTGAATTCCAACGTTCAAACACACCGGTAATCGATTACCAAATCATTGTAATCGATTACAACATTTTGAAATCAATTGGAACGTTGTAAATTCAGTTGAAACCTTTTTGAAAACCATTTTGCTACTGGTAATCGATTACAATAATCTGGTAATCGATTACCAGAGAGTAAAAACTCTTTGGTAATAGGTTTTGAGAAAAATTCATGTGCTACTCAGTTTTTGAAAAAAACTTTTTAATACTTATCTTGATTGAGTCTTCTCTTGATTCTTGAATCTTGAGTCTTGAATCTTGATCTTGATTCTTGGAACTTGAATCTTGAAACTTGATTCTTGAAATCAAATTTCCTCTTGAACCTTGAAGTGTTCTTGATTCAATCTTGAACTCATTCTTTGATTCTTGAAGTCATCATCTTTGTTATTATGAAGTGTTCTTGACTTTTGAGCTTTTTGTCATCATCTTTGTTATCATCAAAACTCCTTGGGTCAATCTTGATTCATCATGAAGCTTGCTTCTACATTTAGCCTAAACAAAGAGGGTCTTATCTAGTTCTCTTATTATCCCTCTCTTTCTTTTTGTGTGTTGTTTTTTGTACTTTTTATTGCATAGATAGAGTCAAAACACACATGATAGAGACAAAAAGGAGGGTTCAACACTTGCTTCCTCTATTTTTCTCCCTCTTAATGAGTTTTTTTGTGTGTTCTTGCTGGAAGTAGCTACTTTCTACACATCATGTGCTTTCTACAAATCATATGAGATCGCAAGTGAGAAAAGTTAATCTTATTATGTGTAAGATTGAATGGTATTGGTCCAAATCATCTCTTCTCAATTTTTCATATATATATATATATATTGTATAGAAAGTATATCATATAAAAGCTTAACAGGAGCTAATATTTACCATATAACAAAAGTGAAGTTAAGATTAGATTTAACAACAAAAAAAATTAATTATCCATGTAAGATTGCATGACTAACATTAACTCTAATGGTCAACAAATCTTAGGGAAGGGTTTCTAAGTAGCTGAGGATAGGAAACTATAATAAGTATATGTAATAGAAATCTCTATAATCATTATCTGGTTTAGGTCAAACACAAAGTCTGACTTTGAACCAGTTTCGAAGGTGTAACTTGTATCTTTTAGTACCACTGGTACTCAATTAATATATATATATATATATATATATATATATATATATATATATATATATATATATATATATATATATATTCTATCTTTGCTGATAAAAAAAACATTAACTCTTGCCACACTAGCTACATATGCTCCACATATACACACATCCAAACTAATTAGTGGATAAATATTGGTTAGTTAAGTGATGTTAGAATTGAAATGTGGAAAAATGGTTTTCTTTTCAAAGTCTTTGAATTTTTCTGTTTCCACATCTCTTAGGTAGCTAGCTTCTTTTACCATCCAAATTATACTTAATCATATCAACCATGTTTTGTACAATGCAGAGAAGAACAAATCCTTCAATACATATAGCTGGTAGAAAAATCATTTATTTTAGGGTTCTACTAGTATGATCCACATATTAGATCCCTTCTAGTCCTTTGCTTTTCCGACAAAAAATATATAAAAAATAAAATAGATTGGAAAATAGAAAGAGGAAGTCAAGTAATATAATAAGAACAAAACGATAGAGGAATTAAAGAAGGGCTACAAACAACACTATTAAAGACTATCCAGATCCATATGACTCAGAGATCATTTATTGTGATTATACCAAAAGTCCAAAACAATCAATTTATGTTGAAGCATTATAATTGTTGATGTTTTGCACAATTGTATTACTATTACCAGAGGCATCAGTGATCGGTAATTTATATAAGTTAGCCAGGAATGCTTCTGTATTAATTTGAGAGCTAAAAATTATTTCATTTTTAAGAGGCAATGGTGTCAAAATGGTTCTTGTATACTATGCTCGTTCATTGTTGATTAAAGACGCATTTATATTTGCTTTGCTTCATATAAATTGGTCATCTAGAGGATCAGATGAAGCATAACCATATAATCTCTGGAACCAATCAAACTAAATGTTTCTAAAAGTTATTTCTTAACGGGAGTTGAGGAAGAAACAAGTATATAGTAAATTCTTCTAATTGAAAATAAAAATGGAAAATTTTAGGCTTTTCCCAGATCCTTTTATTTTTTAGATTTTGGGAGGGATCAGAATGCAAGGCTGTTTCTAACACTTGCTATGGGATAATTCCATTCTCTATCTGGGAGAGTGTCTACTACAAGCTATGTTGGAGTATCCAAAGGTTGAGAATCCATGGCGGGGAATGTGCATACAAAAGACACTCCAAAAATAGGTTGTTGTCTAAGAATAATGTAGTTTAGAAAGCTGAAATCATACATATCCTCTGAAATTTGTTTGGTCTTTGTAGGGGGTGTTTGATTGGATTGTGTAACAAACCCTATCTACCTCATGATTTGCATTGATTGGGATCGAAAATCATCTATTTATTATAACTATTATACACTCATGACTGGCCGACATGTATCTAAGATTGCAGTTACATGTTCAAGCTGCTTTTTGGTATGGTTGGCTAGGCTAGCAAGCATGATACAAACTGGTTTAAGGGGAAGAAATAAGGGAACTTTTATTAAAAGAAATGAAAGAAAAAATCCTTTAGAAATCAAGGAACCAGGACTCTCCCAATACAAACCGACCAACCCATTGTCCCTCCTTATAACAACCACTCCTCCCCAAAATGTAGATACAACTTGGTTTAAGGGGAAGAAATCAGGGAATTTTAGGCTTGATGCACAACCAAGGAGGGAGATTGTAAATCATCGGGAAAATAGGCCATGAACTGTGATTTGTGCTTAAGTTACCAAAAGGATTCATTCCATCCGAAGCAAGACCAAGCCTTAGGTTTCTAGGTTCCTCCCCAAAATGTGGATACAAACGATCAATTGTCTTCCATTGTGGAGAATTGGCTGGATTTCGGAGCAAACCATCAATTTTTCTGCCATCCGCATGCCATGTAAGGTTTTTTGCATCATTTTGATTGGCAAACAATCGCTTAAACCTTGGTATTATTGGAAGATACCAGCACACCTTAGCTGGACGACTGTTGGTGGTCGCATCATTAATGCAGTCAGCATCCTTTACTTTGTACCGTGATACCCCACATGTAGGGCACTTACGTAGTTCTGCAAACTGATTTCTGTACAATATGCAATCATAAGGGAAAGAATGGATTTTTTGGTACTCCATTCCCACAGGACATAATATCTTCTTGGCCTCGTACTGATTCTTCGGCAATGTGTTGTTTTCAGGAAGCATCTTCTTCAATAGCACAAGCAATTCATTGAAACTTTTGTCATTCCACCCAAATCTTGCCTTCAAGTTCGCCAAAGCTAACACCGCTGTCAACCTTGTAAAAGTTGTGCATCCCTCATACAATGGATTTCTATGTGATCTCCGATGTCTTCATGAACAGGCACGGTGGGACAAACTGTTGGCATGTCTGGCAATTCCCCATGCCATATACATTTTGTGTAGTTCGGAATGATCCCATGACATATAAGATGTGATCTTATCTAGTTTACTGAGTGGTGTCTCCCGTTCACACATTTAACACATGGACAAAAAATTTTTCCCCAAAACTTTGTGCATTTTGTTCAATAAATTGTAAGAGTTGTTCCACCCCATGCTCATATTTTTCACTGATGCGTGATGCTTTCATCCAACTTCGATCCATGTTTCCCGTTTGTTGTGACACTTCATTAAGTTATCTATCATGAATGAGAACCTCACTTTTTTTTCTTTAAAGGTGTGGCCCTATCCCATTCAGGAAGACATTTTTATAGTTGATTCAAATGTATAGGTAAAATCTCTTTTGTTAGCTTTGACGAAATTTCGACAGTGTTTTGCATTGGTCTTCAGGTACACAACATGAAAGCAGTGACATGGTGCACAATCACTGCAGTCAAGTATGGACCCGAAGAACAATGTCAAATGCAATATACCGAAATTTCTTCATATCATGCAAAAGAGAATCCACCTCTACGTATGAATCAACTATAAAAAATGTCTTCCCAAACTGTCTAAACGGACAATTCAAGACTCAATACATCGATTAATCCAAACTATCCGTATTAATCAGTGTATTGAAGCCTTCTCATTCTACATAAGCCATCCATAGAGAAAAAGGATAAGTGAGAGAGAGCGAGAGAGAGAGAGAGAGACAGTGGGTGGGAGAGAGTGATACCCAGAAGAGAGTGGAGTGAGAGGGAGAGGGTGCGAGATAGGAAGGAACCATGTCTGAATATCGTCGGACAAAGGATAGGAGACCAACAACGCTACATGCGAGCTAATTGGAGAGATCACCGGAACATCTCCTCATTTTATTTCACTTGTTTCTCTAAAGACACAACGGAGGAGGAGCTCTGGCAGCATTTCAAGAAAGCGGACGATGTTAGGGAGATTTTTATCTCAAAGAAAAGGAACATGAATAGGAGAAGATATGGTTTTGTAAGATTCATTGGAGTGGATAATGTGCAATAGTTAGAAAGGAGACTGGATAACATCGTTCTGGGAGGGCAAAAGCGGTATGTTAATATTCCAAAATACGAAAGAAGCAGGGGAGGAGTGCAAGAATCAGCAACAGGGGGTCGACACTACACTAGGCGTGTTGATTAGGGACACAAAGATACTTTCAAAGTAGTCACTCACACATCGATCCCGGGTCTGAAACGTGGATTGTTTGCAGAGGTGGTGGCGCGGCGACATCCAAGAACAGCTATAGAGACACCGTCAACAGCTGTGGGCAACACCTCAACATCAGAAGCGTTTCTCGACATTCCCAGGAAGGGGCCGAAATGGCTTCAAGATGCCTGGGTGGGAAGACTCAAAAAGCTAGCAATGCTGGACAATGTAGAGGAGGACATGCTCTGGGACTGGGGAGTGAATATAGTGCCTAAATACATTGGTGATGATATGGTACTTCTTCTCAGCCTCACAGAAGGCAAGGCTCGACAAATGATGGAGAACAACACGTCGTTGTTCTACTCGGTGGAGAGGTGGAACAGGGAGGTGTGTGCGGGTTCTAGACTAACATGGTTGCATTGTTGGGGAGTGCCACTAATGGCATAGGATTCGCAAAATATGAAGAAAATTTTGGCTGCCACAGGTGACGTTGTGGAAGTTGATGACGAACTGGAGGAGTCACGTAAAATGGATAAGGTGAGGATCCTGGTTAAAACACCGTGGAAGTCGATGATACAACACACAATAAGAGTACATATCGAAGGGGAGGTATTCCTGGTTTACGTCGTTGAAGAAAGCGGAAGCTACCCTCATAGGTGTTAATGCAGGCCAAGCGCGATGTACAACTCATCGGATGACATCTGCTCAGAGGAAAGTGTGCTAGGATTGTCGCCGGAGTTTACACAGTTGAGGATAAATGAAGTGAGCCAACAAAAGGTGATGACGGAGGTACGGAGAGTCACGGCGGAGGAGGAAAAAATGGTGGAAGAGGGCGACATGCAAGAGGCGGGAGAGCTGAGCCACCATCAGGCATTACCTGATGGTCGCAACATACAGTATGACCCTCTGGTTATTCCTTTGGACCAGGGGATAAAGGTCAGGAGTCGTTGCAGTGATTGCGACACAAGCCCAGACGCAAACAAAAGCCAGAATGAAGCGTATGAAGAGATCAGAGCAGCAATTGAGGTAGCAGACAGGTACGAGATAAGGAATGAAGGAGTCAACAGGTTTTGTATCCCTGACAGGAAGAGAGAAGAAGAGCATGAACAGGGAAATATGATGGCAGATGGGAGTGGGTCAGACTTTGAAGATGTTGATTCTCACTAAACCCACGCACGTGACAAGGAGCATGTGGATTCTAGGAAAAAGTGGCGTAAAAAGCAACCTATGGAAAATGGAGTGCAAAGGAACCCGAGTGGAATTCTAGAACCTGGAAATGTATCAACTCAACAGGAATTGAATAGTGGAGGCCATAACCAAGAAAATATCCAGCAACAAGATTCATATCATGATGGCGTGGACCATTTTATACAGCAGAATGAAATGCAAGATAATAATAATAATTCTAAGGTGGAATGACAATATAAAGCAGGTGCAGCAAATGGTTGAAATGGAAGAAAGGGACATTAAAGAGTCAGAGAGATTGGGAGGGACGAGGAAGAGTCAATGAATATTATCACATATAATGCAAGAGGTCTAGGGAGAGGGGTTAAATGGCCAGCGATTAGGAGAATGGTCAATAAACATCATGCTGACATGTTATGCATACAGGAATCAAAAAAGGAGATGGTTGATAGATCCTTGTGTCAAGCTGTGTGGGGGGATTCTGAAGTTCAATGGGAAGCGCAGCCAGCAACTAACACTGCTGGTGGTATTTTATGTTTGTGGAGTGAAAAATCTTTTAGATTGGAAAGGAAGATCAATAGGTCTGGATATATAATGTTATCAGGAAAGTGGATCCAGGAGGACCTATCATTGAATATTGTCAATATTTATTCCCCTTGTGATATTCAACGCAAACATGTGTTATGGGAAACTATTCTGCAGCTGAAAAATCACAACCAGGGCGGTTTATGGTGTATCCTAGGGGATTTTAATAGCATCAGAAATTCCTCAGAGAGAGTTGGTGCATGTCATAGGGTTTTGGAGGATGGTGGCTCTAGGGAATTCAACGCATGGATTGAAGAGTTGGAGGTAGTGGAACCAACATGGGTGGGCAGCAAGTTCACTTGGGTCAGACCAAATGGATTATCCAGAAGTAAGCTAGATAGGTTCCTGGTATCTGCGGATTGGCTTACAAGGTGGCCAAATACAGCTCAACACACTCTGGAGAGAAACTTCTCGGACCATTGCCCGATCTTACTCAAATCCAGAAGTTCTGATTGGGGACCTAAGCCTTTCAGAATAATGGACTGTTGGCTATCAGATGCTTCTTTCAAGAAAGCTGTGGTGGAAAGCTGGACATCTAACCAGCTAAGTGGATGGGGAGGGTACGTATTAAAAATGAAAATAAAAGCACTCAAGGCAAGGTTGAGGGAGTGGAATAGAGACAATTTTGGGGATACGTTCAAGAACAGTGTTGTTAAATGGCGGCCATGGTGGAATTGCGTAGCGGTTTTTTGAAAAAAAGCCACTGAATAGCGGTGGCGTGGCGGGTTGCAGATGGCAGCGCCATGGTGGCCGCCATAGCCATGGTGGTCATGGCGGATATGGCAGCGAGGCGGAAAATGGAGGATTTTTTTTTGTTTTTTGTCCGCAGTAGGAGTTAGGCTGACCCGACCCAACCCTACCCGGTAATTCATTCAAAAGCTTAGCCCTCCCCTCTCACGCACCTGTTAATCAAAATGCAGCCCTCCAACCAAAAGCAAAACAACCGCACCCTCCCCAACACCCAGCGTCCATACCGCGACCCACCCGTACCCAGCCGCGACACCCTCTACAGTCTGCACGTAGAACGCAGCCAACATCGGCACGAACGGCGGCGCAACCACCGACAGGAACAGCGGCGTGGGCACGGGCTAGGAACGGCGACCAGCACCCCCACGAAGGCAAACAACATCGCGGGTGAAGTGGTAACCTTCAGCTTTTATTTTTTTTTAATTTTGTTTTTGCTGTTTGACACCCCTTTTTTTTGTCTGCAGCTTTTTTTCCTTTTGCTATTTGACACCCTCTTTTTACTTTTGACAGTCTCATTTTTATTTTTTTTCTATTTGACACCATAATTTTTAGTTGATGGGGAAGAGGGAGAGGGAGATGCTCCATTACCATATGATAACAACGAAGATGATTATGTTGGGATTGGAGAAGATGATTAGAGCCTCAACCTTCACTTTGCACTTTACATTATATTTTTATCATTTTCTTATTTTGAACTCTTTAATGAGTTTATTTGGTGTTGGTAATTGATTATTGTATGAACTCATGAAACATTTTTAGTTTATTTGAACGCAATCCATTGTTTTTTTCAATTTCAATGACTTTATATATATGTATTTTTTTTTGTCCGCCATGACATTCGCCATTTTCTACTACGCCATCCGCCATATTTTTATGGCGGATTTTTGGCTTTCCACCATGAATCGCCATCCGCCATTAACAACATTGTTCAAGAAATATCAGAAGATTGAGCAAGAGTTAAACAAGCTGGAGGAGATCACTTCTGATAGACAACTATCTCAACAGGAGACATTAATCAGGAAAACAACTTCAGGAGAATTTATGGAGAGCGGCTCAATCCCATGAGTCGTTGCTAAGGCAAAAGGCAAGATCCAGGTGGATCAAAGAAGAAGATTGTAATTCTAGGTATTTCCACATGCTGATCAATGCTCGTAGAAGACACAACTGCTTGAAAGGGTTGTTGATTGAAGGGTCTTGGGTGGAAGAGCCAGCAATAGTCAAAGAGGCAGTCAGGTCGTTCTTCGAACAACGTTTCAAAGAAACTGAGCCTAATAGACCTACACTGGATGGGATACAATTTCAGACCATTGATAGCCTGCAAAATGAGATTCTGGTGAGGCGATTCCAAGAGGTTGAGGTGAAAGAGGCGGTGTGGGATTGTGGGAGTGACAAGAGCCCAGGGCCAGATGGTTTGACTTTCAAATTCATCAAACAATTTTGGCCTATTTTCAAGCTCGATGTTCTGCGGTTCTTGGATGAATTTCATGTAAATGGAACCTTTCCAAGAGGTTTAAATGCATCGTTCATAACCTTAATCCCCAAGGTCTTGGATCCGCAATTGCTGAATGAGTATAGACCTATCTCACTAATAGGGTGCATTTATAAGATAGTTGCAAAGGTGCTGGCAAACAGACTAAAAAAGGTAATGCCTTTCATCATTCACGAAAGGCAATCAGCATTTATAGAAGGCAGGCACATGTTGTATAGTGCGTTGATTGCGAATGAGGTGATAGATGAAGCTAAAAGATGTCACAAAATGTGCATGGTCTTCAAAGTGGATTATGAGAAGGCGTATGACTCTGTTAGCTGGAATTTCCTAATTTATATGATGAGTCGTATGGGCTTTTGCACCAAATGGATTAGGTGGATGGAGGGATTTCTAAAGTCAGCAACAGTTTCGGTGCTGGTCAACGATAGCCCTTCAGCAGAATTCTTGCCTCAGAGAGGGCTCAGGCAAGGAGACCCACTATCACCTCTACTTTTTAACATAGTCGCGGAGGCTTTGAATGGTATTATGACTCAGGCGCTAGAGAAGGGGTTGTATACATGATTTCTGTGTGGCAAGAACAAGGTGGAAATTAGCCTCCTTCAATATGTGGATGATACTATTTTCTTTGGAGAAGCATCAATGGCATTACTTGTATTGTGAGCTATGAATTATACAATAACCTGACTAGTGTTTATCTTGAAAAAAATGTTGATGCGCAGTGTTAAAAGCAAAATGTAGGTTTCTTAGTTAGGAACCAGTGTTAAATTGTAGTGCAATGTGTTAAAGGTATTTGAAATTCGAGTGTGATGTCGTGGGTATTGTATAATTTATGAGCAGTGTCTGCTTATAATATTATTGTTGAAATCGAGTATAAGTACAAAGTTGAACATGTGTTAATTTGTGAGATACATGTAAACCTGTGATGATGGATTATGACATTATAAGATGTTAAATTGTGGGCATGATATTTAATAGTGAATAAGTGTGTGTGTTTAACTCTTGATGTGACAATAATTATGTTGTGAGTTGTGAATTATACAATAACCAGACCATAATTTATATTGAGAACAAGTGTTTATGCGTAGTGTTAAAGAGAAAGTGTAGGTTCCTAGTTAGGAACCAGTGTTAAATTGTAGTACAATGTGTTAAACGTGTTTGAAACATGAGTGTGAGGTCATGAGTATTGTATAATTCATGAGGAGTGTCTGCTTGCAAAAATTGTTTTTAGGGGTTGGACCTAAATCAGGAAGGTGAAGCCCTAACGGACTCTTCGGAGTCTAGGCCTTAGGGGTAAGGACACTCGGTGTGAGTGCTCCTTTAAGCCTATGTTGATCCCATATAGTTGGATTATTCTCACAAAACAGAGTGACCCCGATTGGTCACCTTATGATTTTACTTAGTGAGAGTGATCTGACATACCCATTGTGTGGTGTGTCTTGTTATGTACTCCTAAGCGTCACAAGGTGATTTTTCATTGACATGATACCACATTGCATGTAGGCTTGAGTCTTAGTATAATTGTTGCATAACACATGCTAATTGC